>NW_027198815.1:0-39240 GCF_038502225.1 Cherax quadricarinatus
AGTGTCTGAGGTACACTGTGAGTGTCTGAGGTACACTGTGAGTGTCTGAGGTAGACTGTGAGTGTCTGAGGTACACTGTGAGTGTCTGAGGCACACTGCGAGTGTCTGAGGTACGATGTGAGTGTCTGAGGTACACTGTCAGTGTCTGAGGTACACTGAGAGTGTGTGAGGTACACTGTCAGTGTCTGAGGTACACTGTCAGTGTTTGAGGTACACTGTCAGTGTCTGAGGTACACTGTCAGTGTCTGAGGTACACTGTCAGTGTCTGAGGTACACTGTCAGTGTCTGAGGTACACTGTGAGTGTGTGAGGTACACTGTCAGTGTCTGAGGTACACTGTCAGTGTCTGAGGTACACTGTCAGTGTCTGAGGTACACTGTGAGTGTCTGAGGTACACTGTGAGTGTCTGAGGTACACTGTGAGTGTCTGAGGTACACTGTGAGTGTCTGAGGTACACTGTGAGTGTCTGAGGTACACTGTGAGTGTCTGAGGTACACTGTGAGTGTCTGAGGTACACTGTCAGTGTCTGAGCTAAACTGACAATGTTTGAGGAACACTGTAAGTGTCTGAGGTACACTGTCAGTATCTGAGGTACACTGTGAGTGTCTGGTGCACACTGTCAGTGTCTGAGTTACACTGTCAGTGTCTGAGGTGCACTGTGAGTGTCTGAGGTACACTGTCAGTGTCTGAGGAACACTGTCAGTGTCTGAGGTACACTGTCAGTGTCTGAGGTACACTGTCAGTGTCTGAGGTGTACTGTCAGTGTCTAAGGTACACTGTCAGTGTCTGAGGCACACTGTCAGTGTCTGAGGTACACTGCCAGTGTCTGAGGTACACTGTCAGTGTCTGAGGTACACTGTCAGTGTCTGTGTACACTATGAGTGTCTGAGGTACACTGTCAGTGTCTGAGGTACACTGTCAGTGTCTGAGGTACACTGTCAGTGTCTGTACACTGTCTGTGTCGACACTGTCAGTGTCTGAGGTACACAGTGTCTGTAAGTGCCTGTGAGATACACTGTCAGTGTGAGTACACTGTCAGTGTCTGAGGTACGCTGTCTGTGTCTGAGACACACTGTCAGTGTCTGAGGTACACTGGGAGTGTCTGAGGTACACTGACAGTGTCTGAGGTACACTGTTAGAGTCTGAGGTACACTGTCAGTGTCTGAGCTACACTGTCAGTGTCTGAGGTACACTGTTAGTGTCTGAGGTACACTGTCAGTGTCTGAGCTACACTGTCAGTGTCTGAGGCACATTGTCAGTGCCTGAGGTGCACTGTGAGTGTCTGAGGTACACTGTCAGTGTCTGAGGTACACTGTGAGTGTCTGAGGTACACTGTCAGTGTCTGAGGTACACTGAGAGTGTCTGAGGTACACTGCCAGTGTTTGAGGTACACTGTGAGTGTCTGAGGTACACTGTCAGTGTAAGAGGTAGACTGTCAGTGACTGAGGTACACTGTCAGAGACTGAAGTACACTGTCAGTGACTGAAGTACACTGTCAGTGACTGAATTACACTGTCAGTGGCTGAGGTGCACTGTCAGTGACTCAGGAACACTCTCTGTGACTGAGGTACACTGATAGTGTCTAAGGTACACTGTCAGTGACTGAGGTACATTGCCAGTGACTGAGGTACACAGTCAGTGACTGAGGTACACAGTCAGTGATTGAGGTACACTGTCAGTGTCTGACAGTGTCTGACGTACACAGTCTCAGTGTGTGAGGGGCACACTGTATCGTACACTGTTAGTGACTGAGGTACACTGTCAGTGACTGAGGTACTCTGTGCAGTGCCTGAGGGACACTATCAGTGTCTGAGGTACACTCATAGTGTCTGAGGTACATTGCCAGTATCTGAGGTACACTGTCACTGTCTGAGGTACTGTACCAGTGTCTGAGGTACACTGTCAGTGTCTGAGATGCACCAGTCAGTGTCAGAAATACACTGTCAGTGTCTGAGGTACACTGTCAGTGTCTGAGGTACACTGTGAGTGTCTGAGGTACACTGTCAGTAACTGAGGTACACTGTCAGTGTCTGAGGTAAACTGTCAGTGTCTGAGGTACACTGTCAGTGTCTGCGGTACACTGTCAGTGTCTGAGGTACACTATCTGTGTCTAGGTAGGTATACTGTGGCTGAGTGTCATTGTTTGAGGTACACTGTCAGTGTCTGAGGCACACTGTCAGTGTCTGAGGTACACTGTGAGTCTCAGTGTCTTAGATACACTCTCAGTGTCTTAGGTACACTGTCAGTGTCTGAGGTACACTGTGAGTGTCCGAGGCAAACTGTCAGTGTCTGAGGTACACTCTCAGTGTCTGAGGTACACTGTCAGTGTCTGAGGTAAACTTTCAGTGTCTGAGGTACACTCTCAGTGTCTGAGGTACACTCTCAGTGTCTGTTAGTGTCTGAGGTACACTGTCAGTGTTTGAGAATCACTGTCAGTGTCTGACAGTGTCTGAGGTACACTGTCAGTGTCTGAGTGTCTGAGGTACACTGGTCAGTGTCTGAGGTACACTGTAAGTGCCAGGGGTTACACTGTCTGTCAGTGTGAAGTACACTGTCAACTGTCAGTGTCTGTGGTACACTGTCAGTGACTGGGGTAAAGTGTCTGAGGTACTCTGTGAGTGTCTGAGGCACACTGTAGTGGGGCTGCGGTACTGTGTCAATGACTGAGGCACAGTGTCTGAGGTACACTGTCAATGTCTGAGATACACTGTCAGTGTCAGAGGCACACTCTCAGTGTCTGAGGCATACTGTCAGAGTCTGAGGTACACTGTCAGTGTCTGAGGTACACTGTCAGTGTCAGAGGTACACTCTCAGTGTCTGAGGTACACTGTCAGTGTGTGAGGTACACTGTCAGTGTCTGAGGAAAACTGTCAGTGTCTGAGGTACACTGTAAGTGTCTGAGGTTCATTGTGAAAGTCTGAGGTACACTGTCAGTGTCTGAGGTACACTGTCAGTGTCTGAGGTAAACTGTCAGTGTCTGAGGTACACTGTGAGTGTCTGAGGTACACTGTCAGTGTCTGAGGTACACTGTGAGTGTCAGATGTACACTCTCAGTGTCTGAGGTACACTGTGAGTGTCTGAGGCAAACTGTCAGTGTGTGAGGTACACTGTCAGTGTCTGAGGAATACTGTCAGTGTCTGAGGTACACTGTAAGTGTCTGAGGTACACTGTCAGTGTCTGAGGTACACTGTCAGTGTCTCAGGTACACTGTCAGTGTCTCAGGTACACTGTCAGTGTCTCAGGTATACTGCCAGTGTCTAAAGTACACTGTCAGTGTCTGAGGCACACTGTCAGTGTCTGAGGTACACTGTAAGTGTCTGAGGTACACTGTCAGTGTCTGAGGTACACTGTCAGATTCTGAGGTACACTGTGAGTGTCTGAGGTACACTGTCAGTGCTTGAGTTACACTGTTAGTGTTTGAGGTACACTGTCAGTGTTTGAGCTACACTGTCAGTGTCTGAGGCACATTGTTAGTGCCTGAGGTACACTGTGAGTGTCTGAGGTACACTGTCAGTGTCTGAGGTACACTGTCCGTGTCTCAGGAACAGTGTCAGTGTCTGAGGTACACTGTCAGTGTTTCAGGCACACTGTCAGTGTCTTAGGTATACTGTGAGTGTCTGAGTAACACTGTGAGTGTCGGAAGTACACTGTGAGTGTATGAGGTACACTGTGAGTGTATGAGGTACACTGTCAGTGTCTGGGGTACACTGTGAGTGTCGGAAGTACACTGTGAGTGTATGAGGTACACTGTGAGTGTCTGAGGTACACTGTCAGTCTGAGGTACACTGTCAGTGTCTGAGGTACACTGTCAGTGTCTGAGGTACACTGTCAGTGTCTGAGGTACACTGTCAGTGTCTGAGGTACACTGTCAGAGTCTGAGGTACACTGACAGTGTCTGAGGTACACTGTAAGTGTCTGAGGTACACTGTCAGTGTCTGAGGCACACTGACAGTGTCTGAGGTACACTGTGAGTGTCTGAGGTACACTGTCAGTGTCTGAGGCACACTGTCAGTATTTGAGGTACACTGTGAGTGTCTGAGGTACACTGTCAGTGTCTGAGGTACACTGTCAGTGTCTGAGGCACACTGTCAGTGTCTTAGGTACACTGCCAGTGTCTGAGGTACACTGTAAGTGTCTGAGGTACGCTGTCAGTGTCTGAGGCACACTGTCAGTGTCTGAGGTACACTGCCAGTGTCTGAGGTACACTGTAAGTGTCTGAGGTACGCTGTCAGTGTCTGAGGCACACTGTCAGTATCTGAGGTACACTGTGAATGTCTGAGGTAACACTGTCAGTGTCTTAGGTACACTGTTAGTGTCTGAGGTACACTGTCAGTGTCTGAGGTACACTGTCAGTGTCTGAGGTACACTGTCAGTGTCTGAGGTACACTGTTAGTGTCTGAGGTACACTGTCAGTGTCTGAGGTACACTGTTAGTGTCTGAGGTGCACTGTCAGTGTCTGAGGTACACTGTCAGTGCCTGAGGTGCACTGTGAGTGTCTGAGGTACACTGTCAGTGTCTGAGGTACACTGTGAGTGTCTGAGCTACACTGTCAGTGTCTGAGGTGCACTGTCAGTGTCTGAGGTACACTGAGAGTGTCTGAGATACACTTTCAGTGTCTGAGGTACACTGTCAGTGTCCGAGGCAAACTCTCAGTGTGTTAGGTACACTGTCAGTGTCTGAGGAACACTGTCAGTGTCTGAGGTACACTGTAAGTGTCTGAGGTACACTGTCAGTGTCTGAGGTACACTGTCAGTGTCTCAGGTACACTGTCAGAGTCTCAGGTACACTGTCAGTGTCTCAGGTACACTGTCAGTGTCTGAGGTATACTGCCAGTGTCTTAGGTGCACTGTCAGTGTCTGAGGTACACAGTGAGTGTCTGAGGTACACTGCCAGTGTTTGAGGTACACTGTCAGTGCTTGAGGTACACTGTTAGTGTCTGAGGCACACTGACAGTGTCTGAGTTACACTGTCAGTGTCTGAGGCACATTGTCAGTGCCTGAGGTACACTGTCAGTGTCTGAGGTACACTGTAAGTGTCTGACGTGCACTGTCAGTGTCTGAGGTACACTGTAAGTGTCTGAGGTACACTGTCAGTGTCTGAGGTACACTGTTAGTGTTTGAGGTACACTGTTAGTGTTTGAGGTACACTGTCAGTGTCTGAGCTACACTGTCAGTGTCTGAGGGACACTGTCAGTGTCTGAGGTACACTGTCAGTGTCTGAGGTTACACTGTAAGTATCTGACACTGTCAGTGTCTGAGGTACACTGTCTGAGGAACACAGTGTCTGAGGTACACTGTCAGTGTCTGAGGTACACTGTCAGTGTCTGAGGTACACTGTCAGTGTCTGAGGTACACTGTCAGTGTCTGAGGTACACTGTCAGTGTCTGAGGTACACTACAGTGTCTGAGGTACACTGTCAGTGTCTGAGGCCAGAGTCTACACTGTCAGTGCCTGAGGTACACTGTCAGTGTCTCAGTTACACTGTCAGTGTCTGAGGTACACTGTCAGTGTCTGAGGTACACACTGAGGTCAGTGTCTGAGGTACACTGTCAGTGTCTGAGGTCTGAGGTACACTGGTCTGAGGTACACTGTCAGTGTCTGTCTGAGGTACACTGTCAGTGTCTGAGGTACACTGCCAGTGTCTGAGGTGACTGCCAGCGTCTGAGGTACAGTGTCTGAGGTACACTGTCAGTGTCTGAGGGTACAGAGTCTGACACACTGTTAGTCTGAGGTACAGTGAGTGTCTGAGGTACACTGTCAGTGACTGATACTCCTGCAGTGTCTGAGATACACTGCAAGGGTCTACGATACTGTGTCATTGACTGAGGCACACTGGTAGTCTGAGGTACACTGTCAGTGTCTGAGGTACACTGTCAGTGTCTGAGGTACACTGTCAGTGTCTGAGGTACACTGTCAGTGTCTGAGGTACACTGTCAGTGTCTGAGGTACACTGTCAGTGTCTGAGGTACACTGTCAGTGTCTGTACACTGTCAATGTCTGTACACTGTCAGTGTCTGAGGTACACTGTCAGTGTCTGAGGTACGCCGACAGTGTCTTAGGTATACTGTCAGTATCAGAGGTGCACTGTCAGCGTCTGCGATACACAGTCAGTGGCTGAGGTACACTGTCAGTGACTGAGGTACACTGTCAGTGATTGAGGTACACTATCAGTCACTGAGGTACACTGTCAGTGTCTGAGGTACACTCTCAGTGGCTAAGGTACACTGTCAGTGTTTGAGGAACACTGACAGTGTCTGAGGGACACTGTCAGTGTCTGAGGCACACTGTCAGTGTCTGAGGTACACTGTAAGTGCCAGAGTTACACTGTCTGTGTGTGAAGTACACTGCCAGTGTCTGTGGTACACTGTCAGTGACAAAGATACTCTGGGAGTGTCTGAGGCACACTGTAAGGGGCTGCGGTACTGTGTCAATGACTGAGGCACAGAGTCTGAGGTACACTGTCAATGTCTGAGATACACTGTCAGTGTCTGAGGTACACTGTCAGTGTCTGAAATACACTCTCAGTGTCTGAGGCACAAAGTCAGTGCCTGAGGTACACTGTCAGTGTCTGAGGAACACTGTCAGTGCCTGAGGTATACTGTCAGTGTGTGAGGTACACTGTCAGCGTCAGAGGCACACTGTTAGTATCTGAGGTACACTCTCAGAGTCTGAGGTACACTGTGAGTGTCTGAGGTACACTGTGAGTGTCTGAGGTACACTGTCAGTGTCAGAGGTACACTCTCAGTGTCTGAGGCATACTGTCAGTGTCTGAGGTACACTGTCAGTGTCTGAGGTACACTGTCAGTGTCAGAGGTACACTCTCAGTGTCTGAGGTACACTGTGAGTGTCTGAGGCAAACTGTCAGTGTGTGAGGTACACTGTCAGTGTCTGAGGAATACTGTCAGTGTCTGAGGTACACTGTAAGTGTCTGAGGTACACTGTCAGTGTCTGAGGTACACTGTCAGTGTCTCAGGTACACTGTCAGTGTCTCAGGTACACTGTCAGTGTCTGAGGTATACTGCCAGTGTCTAAGGTACACTGTCAGTGTCTGAGGCACACTGTCAGTGTCTGAGGTACACTGTAAGTGTCTGAGGTACACTGTCAGTGTCTGAGGTACACTGTCAGAGTCTGAGGTACACTGTGAGTGTCTGAGGTACACTGTCAGTGCTTGAGTTACACTGTTAGTGTTTGAGGTACACTGTCAGTGTTTGAGCTACACTGTCAGTGTCTGAGGCACATTGTTAGTGCCTGAGGTACACTGTGAGTGTCTGAGGTACACTGTGAGTGTCTGAGGTACACTGTCCGTGTCTCAGGAACAGTGTCAGTGCCTGAGGTACACTGTCAGTGTTTCAGGCACACTGTCAGTGTCAGAGGTATACTGTGAGTTTCTGAGGTACACTGTCAGTGCTTGAGGTACAGTGTGAGTGTCTGAGGTACAGTGTGAGTGTCTGAGGTACACTGTAAGTGTCTGAGGTACACTGTCAGTGTCTGAGGCACACTGTCAGTGTCTGAGGTACACTGTGAGTGTCTGGGGTACACTGTCAGTGTCTGAGGCACACTGTCAGTGCTTGAGGTACAGTGTGAGTGTCTGAGGTACACTGTCAGTGTCTGAGGTACACTGTCAGTGTCTGAGGTACACTGTCAGTGTCTGAGGTACACTGTCAGAGTCTGAGGTACACTGACAGTGTCTGAGGTACACTGTAAGTGTCTGAGGTACACTGTCAGTGTCTGAGGCACACTGTCAGTGTCTGAGGTACACTGTGAGTGTCTGAGGTACACTGTCAGTGTCTGAGGCACACTGTCAGTATTTGAGGTACACTGTGAGTGTCTGAGGTACACTGTCAGTGTCTGAGGTACACTGTCAGTGTCTGAGGCACACTGTCAGTGTCTTAGGTACACTGCCAGTGTCGGAGGTACACTGAAAGTGTCTGAGGTACGCTGTCAGTGTCTGAGGTACACTGTCAGTGTCTGAGGTACACTGTCAGTGTCTTAGGTACGCTGTCAGACTCTGAGGTACACTGTAAGTGTCTGAGGTACACTGTCAGTATCTGAGGTACACTGTGAGTGTCTGGTGCACACTGTCAGTGTCTGAGGTACACTGTCAGTGTCTTAGGAACACTGTCAGTGTCTGAGGTACACTGTCAGTGTCTGAGGTACACTGTCAGTGTCTGAGGTACACTGTCAGTGTCTGAGGTACACTGTAAGTGTCTGAGGTACATTGTGAGTGTCTGAGGTACACTGTCAGTGTCTGAGGTACGCTGTCTGTGTCTGAGACACACTGTCAGTGTCTGAGGTACACTGGGAGTGTCTGAGGTACACTGACAGTGTCTGAGGTACACTGTTGTCAGTGTCTGAGGTACACTGTTAGTGTCTGAGGTACACTGTCAGTGTCTGAGGTACACTGTCAGTGTCTGAGGTACACTGTGAGTGTCTGAGGTACACTATCAGTGTCTGAGGTACACTGTCAGTGTCTGAGGTACACTGTCAGTGTCTGAGGTACACTGTCAGTGTCTGAGGTACACTGTCAGTGTCTGAGGTACACTGTCAGTGTCTGAGGTACACTGTCAGTGTCTGAGGTACACTGTCAGTGTCTGAGGTACACTGTCAGTGTCTGAGGTACACTGTCAGTGTCTGAGGTACACTGTCAGTGTCTGAGGTACACTGTCAGTGTCTGAGGTACACTGTCAGTGTCTGAGGGACACTGTCAGTGTCTGAGGTACACTGTCAGTGTCTGTGGTACACTGTCAGTGTCTGAGGTACACTGTCAGTGTCTGAGGTACACTGTGAGTGTCTGTGCTACACTGTCAGTGTCTGAGGTACACTGTCAGTGTCTGAGGTAAACTGTCAGTGTGAGGTACACTGAGTGTCTGAGGTACACTGTCAGTGTCTGAGGTACACTGTCAGTGTCTGAGGTACACTGTCAGTGTCTGAGGCACTGTCACTGAGGTACACTGAGGTACACTGTCAGTGTCTGAGGTACACTGTCAGTGTCTGAGGTACACTGTCAGTGTCTGAGGACACAGTCAGTGTCTGAGGTACACTGTCAGTGTCTGAGGTACACTGTAGTGTCTGAGGTACACTACTCAGTGTCTGAGGTACACTGTCAGTGTCTGAGGTACACTGACAGTGTCTGAGGTACACTGTTAAGGTCTGAGGTACACTGCCAGTGACTGAGGTACATTGTCAGTGTCTAATGTAGACTGTCAGTGTCTGAGGTAGTGTCTGAGGTACACTGTACACTGCAGTAGTGTCTGAGGAACAGTGTCTCAGTACACTGTAAGTGTCTGAGGTACACTGTCAGTGTCTGAGGTACACTGTGAGTGTCTGAGGTACACTGTCAGTGTCTGAGGTACACTGTCAGTGACTGAGGTACACTGTCAGTGTCTGAGGTACACTGTGAGTGTCTGAGGTACACTGTCAGTGTCTGAGGTACACTGTGAGTGTCTGAGGTACACTGTCAGTGTCTGAGGTACACTGTCAGTGTCTGAGGTACACTGTCAGTGTCTGAGGTACACTGTCAGTGTCTATGGTACACTGTCAGTGTCTGAGGTACACTGTCAGTGTCTGAGGTACACTGTCAGTGTCTGAGGTACACTGTCAGTGTCTGAGGTACACTGTCAGTGTCTGAGGTACACTGTCAGTGTCTGAGGTACACTGTCAGTGTCTGAGGTACACTGTCAGTGTCTGAGGTACACTGTCAGTGTCTGAGGTACACTGTCAGTGTCTGAGGTACACTGTCAGTGTCTGAGGTACACTGTCAGTGTCTGAGGTACACTGTGAGTGTCTGAGGTACACTGTCAGTGTCTGAGGTACACTGTCAGTGTCTGAGGTACACTGTCAGTGTCTGAGGTACACTGTCAGTGTCTGAGGTACAGTGTCAGTGTCTGAGTAGTGTCATGTGAGGTACACTGTCAGTGTCTGAGGTACACTGTCAGTGTCTGAGGTACACTGTCAGTGTCTGAGGTACACTGTCAGTGTCTGAGGTACACTGTCAGTGTCTGAGGTACACTGTCAGTGTCTGAGGTACACTGTCAGTGTCTGAGGTACACTGTGAGTGTCTGAGGTACACTGTCAGTGTCTGAGGTACACTGTCAGTGTCTGAGGTACACTGTCAGTGTCTGAGGTACACTGTCAGTGTTTGAGGTAAACTCTCTGTGTCTGAGGTACACTGTCAGCGTCTGAGGTACACTGTGAGTGTCTGAGGTACACTGTCAATGTCTGATGTACACTGTCAGTGTCTGAGGTACACTGTGAGTGTCCGAGGCAAACTGTCAGTGTGTGAGGTACACTGTCAGTGTCTGAGGAACACTGTCAGTGTCTGAGGTACACTGTGAGTGTCTGAGGTACACTGTCCTTTTCTCAGGTACACTGTCAGTGTCTGAGGTACACTGTGAGTGTCTGAGGTACACTGTCAGTGTCTGAGGTACAATGCCAGTGTCTGAGGTACACTGTGAGTGTCTGAGGTACACTGTCAGTGTCTGAGGTACACTGTCAGAGTCTGAGGTACACTGAGAGTGTCTGAGGTACACTCTCAGTGTGTGAGGTACACTGTGAGAGCCTGAGGTGCTTTCTGAGTGTCTGAGCTAAACTGTCAGTGTTTGAGGTACACTGTAAGTGTCTGAGGTACACTGTCAGTATCTGAGGTACACTGTGAGTGTCTGAGGCACACTGTCAGTGTCTGAGTTACACTGTCAGTGTCTTAGGTACACTGTCAGTGTCTGAGGTACACTGTCAGTATCTGAGGTACACTGTCAGTGTCTGAGGTGTACTGTCAATGTCTATGGTACACTGTCAGTGTCTGAGGCACACTGTCAGTGTCTTAGGTACAGTGTCAGTGTCTGAGGGACACTGTCAGTGACAGAGGTACACTGTGAGTGTCTGAGGTACACTGTCAGTGTCTGAGGTACACTGTCAGTGTCTGAGGTACACTGTCAGTGTCTGAGGTACACTGTAAGTGTCTGAGGTACACTGTCAGTGTCTGAGGTACACTGTCAGTGTCTGAGGTACACTGTCAGTGTCATAGGTACACTGTTAGTGTCTGAGGTACACTGTCAGTGTCTGAGGTACACTGTCAGTGTCTGAGGTACACTGTCAGTGTCTGAGGTACACTGTTAGTGTCTGAGGTACACTGTCAGTGTCTGAGGTACACTGTTAGTGTCTGAGGTGCACTGTCAGTGTCTGAGGTACACTGTCAGTGCCTGAGGTGCACTGTGAGTGTCTGAGGTACTCTGTCAGTGTCTGAGGTACACTGTCAGTGTCTGAGGTACACTGTCAGTGTCTGAGCTACACTGTCAGTGTCTGAGGTGCACTGTCAGTGTCTGAGGTACACTGAGAGTGTCTGAGATACACTTTCAGTGTCTGAGGTACACTGTCAGTGTCTGAGGTACGCTGTGAGTGTCTGAGGTACACTGTGAGTGTCTGAGGTACACTGTGAGTGTCTGACGCACACTGTCAGTGTCTGAGTTACACTGCCAGTGTTTGAGGTACACTGTGAGTGTCTGAGGTACACTGTCAGTGTCTGATGTACACTGTGAGTGTCTGACGCACACTGTCAGTGTCTGAGTTACACTGCCAGTGTTCGAGGTACACTGTGAGTGTCTGAGGTACACTGTCAGTGTCTGAGGTACGCTGTGAGTGTCTGAGGTACACTGTGAGTGTCTGAGGTACACTGTCAGAGTCTGAGGCACACTGCCAGTGTCTCAGGTTCACTGTGAGTGTCTGAGGTACGCTGTCAGAATTTGTGGTTCACTGTAAGTATCTGAGGTACTCTGCCAGTGTCTGAGGTACACTGACAGTGTCTGAGGGACACTGTTAGTGTCTGAGGTGCACTGTGAGTGTCTGAGGTACACTGTCAGTGTCTGAGGTACACTGTCAATATCTGAGGTACACTGTCAATGTCTGAGGTGCACTGTGAGCGTCTGAGGTACACTGACAGTGTCTGACGTACACTGTCAATATCTGAGGTACAGTGTCAATGCCTGAGTTACACTGCCAGAGTCTGAGGCACACTGTCAGTGTTTGAGGTACACTGCCAGTGTCTGAGGTAAACTGTCAGAGTCTGAGGAACACTGTCAGTGTCTCAAGTACACTGGCAGTGTCTGAGGTACACTGGCAGTGTCTGAGGTACACTGTCCGTGACTGACCTACACTGTCAGTGTCTGAGGTACACTGTCAGTGTGTGAGGTACACTGTCAGTTCTGACGTAATCTATCAGTGTCTGAGGTGCACTGTCGGTGTCTGAGGTACACTGTCAGTGTCTGAGGTACACTGCCAGTGTCTGAGGCACACTGTCACTGTCTGAGGCACACTGACAGTGTCTGACGCACACTGACTGTGTTTGAGGTACACTGTCAATATCTGAGGTACACTGTCCGTGTATGAGGTACACTGCCAATGTCTGACATACAGTGAGGCCGCTGCCAGTATACACTGTCAGTGTCTGAGGCACACTGTCACACTACCAGTGTCTGAAGTACACTGTCAGTTTCTGAGGCACACTGACAGTGTCTGAGGTACACTGTCAGTGTCTGAGGTACAGTACCAGTGTCTGAGGTACACTGTCAGTGTCTGAGGCACACTGACAGTGTCTGAGGTACACTGTCAGTGTCTGCGGTACACTGTCAGAGTCTGAGGCACACTGCTAGTGTCTCAGGTACACTGTGAGTGTCTGAGGAACACTGGCAGTGTCTGAGGTACACTGCCAGTGTCTCAGGTACACTGTGAGTGTCTGAGGAACACTGGCAGTGTCTGAGGTACACTGCCAGTGTCTGAGGTATGCTGTCTGTGACTGAAGTACACTGCCAGCGTCTGCGGTAAACTGCCAGTGTCTGAGGTACACTGTCATGGTCTGAGGGACACTATCAATATCTGAGGTAAAATGCCAGAGTCTGAGGTACTCTGCGAGTGTCTGAGGTACAGTGCCAGTGTCTGAGGTACACTGTCAGTGACTAAGATACTCCTGGAGTGTCTGAGATACACTGCAAGGGTCTACGATACTGTGTCATTGACTGAGGCACACTGGTAGTGACTGAGGCACACTGTCAGTGTCTAGTATACACTGTCAGTGTCTGACGTACACTGTCAGTGTCTGAGGTACACTCTTAGTGTCTCAGGCACACTGTCAGTGTCTGAGGTACACTGTCAGTGTCTTAGGTATACTGTCAGTGTCTGAGGTACACTGTCAGCGTCTGAGGCACACTGTCAGTGTCTGAGGCACACTGTCAGTGTCTGAGGTACACTCTCAGTGTCTGAGATACACTCTCAGTGTCTGAGGTATACTGTCAGTGTCTGAGATACACTGTCAGCGTCTGAGGCACACTGTCAGTGTCTGAGGTACACTCTCAGTGTCTGAGATACACTGTCAGTGTCTGAGGTACACTGTCAGTGTCTGACGTACACTCTCAGTGTCTGAGGTACACTCTCAGTGTCTGAGGTACACTATCAGAGTTTGAGGAACACTGACAGTGTCTGAGGGACACTGTCAGTGTCTGAGGCACACTGTCAGTGTCTGAGGTACACTGTAAGTGCCAGAGTTACACTGTCTGTGTGTGAAGTACACTGCCAGTGTCTGTGGTACACTGTCAGTGACAAAGATACTCTGGGAGTGTCTGAGGCACACTGTAAGGGGCTGCGGTACTGTGTCAATGACTGAGGCACAGAGTCTGAGGTACACTGTCAATGTCTGAGATACACTGTCAGTGTCTGAGGTACACTGTCAGTGTCTGAAATACACTCTCAGTGTCTGAGGCACAAAGTCAGTGCCTGAGGTACACTGTCAGTGTCTGAGGAACACTGTCAGTGCCTGAGGTATACTGTCAGTGTGTGAGGTACACTGTCAGCGTCAGAGGCACACTGTTAGTATCTGAGGTACACTCTCAGTGTCTGAGGTACACTGTCAGTGTCTGAGGTACACTGTCAGTGTAAGAGGTACACTCTCAGTGTCTGAGGTACACTCTCAGTGTCTGAGGCATACTGTCAGTGTCTGAGGTACACTGTGAGTGTCTGATGTACACTGCAAATGTCTGAGGTAGACTGTGAGTGTCTGAGGTACACTGTCAGTGTCTGATGTACACTATCAGTGTCTGAGGTACACTATCAGTGTCTGAGGTACACTGTGAGTGTCTGAGGTACACTGTCAGTGTCTGAGGTACACTCTCAGTGTTTAAGGTACACTGTCAGTGTCTGAGGTACACTGTCAGTGTCTGATGTACACTATCAGTGTCTGAGGTACACTCTCAGTGTCTGAGGTACACTGTGAGTGTCTGAGGTACACTGTCAGTGTCTGAGGTACACTGAGAGTGTCTGAGGTACACTGTCAGTGTCTGAGGTACACTGTCAGTGTTTGAGGTACACTGTCAGTGTCTGAGGTACACTGTCAGTGTTTGAGGTACACTGTCAGTGTCTGAGGTACACTGTCAGTGTCTGATGTACACTATCAGTGTCTGAGGTACACTGTCAGTGTCTGAAGAACACTGTCAGTGTCTGAGGCACACTGTCAGTGTCTGAGGTACACTGTCAGTGACTGACGTACACTGTCAGTGTCTGAGGTGCACTGTCAGTGTCTGAGGTGCAATGTCAGTGTCTGAGGTACACAGCCAGTGTCTGAGGTACACTGTCAATATCTGAGGTACACTGTCAGTGTCTGATGTACACTGTCAGTGTCTGAGGTACACTGTCAGTGTCTGAGGTACACTCATAGTGTCTGAGGTACACTGCCAGTCTGAGGTTCACTGCCAGTGTCTGAGGTACACAGTCAGTGTCTGAGGTACACTGTCAGTGACTAAGATGCTCCAGGAGTGTCTGAGGTACACTTTAAGGGTCTACGATACTGTGTGTCTGACTGAGGCACACTGTCAGTGTCTAAAATACACTGTCAGCGTCTGAGTACACAGTGTCTGAGGTACACTGTCAGTGTGAGGTAGACTGTCAGTGTCTGATGTACACTGTCAGTGTCTGAAGTACACTGTCAGTGACTGAATTACACTGTCAGTGTCTGAGGTACACTTTGTCTGAGGTACACTGTGAGTGTCTGAGGTACACTGTCAGTGTCTGAGGTAGTGTCTGTGGTACTGTCAGTGTCTGAGGTACACTGTCAGTGTCTGAGGTACACTGTGAGTGACTGAGGTATACTGTCAGTGTCTGAGGTACACTGTGAGAGTCTAAGGTACACTGTCAGTGTCTGAGGTACACTGTCAGTGTCTGAGGGACACTGTCAGTGTCTGAGGTACACTGTCAGTGTCTGTGGTACACTGTCAGTGTCTGAGGTGTACTGTCAATGTCTATGGTACACTGTCAGGTCAGAGGGACACTGTCAGTGTCTGAGGTACACTGTCAGTGTCTGAGGTACACTGTAAGTGTCTGACGTGCACTGTCAGTGTCTGAGGTACACTGTAAGTGTCTGAGGTACACTGTCAGTGTCTGAGGTACACTGTCAGTGTCTGAGGTACACTGTCAGTGTCAGAGGTACACTCTCAGTGTCTGAGGTACACTGTGAGTGTCTGAGGCAAACTGTCAGTGTGTGAGGTACACTGTCAGTGTCTGAGGAATACTGTCAGTGTCTGAGGTACACTGTAAGTGTCTGAGGTACACTGTCAGTGTCTGAGGTACACTGTCAGTGTCTCAGGTACACTGTCAGTGTCTCAGGTACACTGTCAGTGTCTGAGGTATACTGCCAGTGTCTAAGGTACACTGTCAGTGTCTGAGGCACACTGTCAGTGTCTGAGGTACACTGTAAGTGTCTGAGGTACACTGTCAGTGTCTGAGGTACACTGTCAGAGTCTGAGGTACACTGTGAGTGTCTGAGGTACACTGTCAGTGCTTGAGTTACACTGTTAGTGTTTGAGGTACACTGTCAGTGTTTGAGCTACACTGTCAGTGTCTGAGGCACATTGTTAGTGCCTGAGGTACACTGTGAGTGTCTGAGGTACACTGTGAGTGTCTGAGGTACACTGTCCGTGTCTCAGGAACAGTGTCAGTGCCTGAGGTACACTGTCAGTGTTTCAGGCACACTGTCAGTGTCAGAGGTATACTGTGAGTTTCTGAGGTACACTGTCAGTGCTTGAGGTACAGTGTGAGTGTCTGAGGTACAGTGTGAGTGTCTGAGGTACACTGTAAGTGTCTGAGGTACACTGTCAGTGTCTGAGGCACACTGTCAGTGTCTGAGGTACACTGTGAGTGTCTGAGGTACACTGTCAGTGTCTGAGGCACACTGTCAGTGCTTGAGGTACACTGTGAGTGTCTGAGGAACACTGTCAGTGTCTGAGGTACACTGTCAGTGTCTGAGGTACACTGTCAGTGTCTGAGGTACACTGTCAGACTCTGAGGTACACTGACAGTGTCTGAGGTACACTGTCAGTGTGTGAGTTACACTGTCAGTGTCTGAGGCACACTGTCAGTGTCTGAGGTACACTGTGAGTGTCTGAGGTACACTGTCAGTGTCTGAGGCACACTGTCAGTATTTGAGGTACACTGTCAGTGTCTGAGGTACACTGTCAGTGTCTGAGGTACACTGTCAGTGTCTGAGGCACACTGTCAGTGTCTTAGGTACACTGCAAGTGTCTGAGGTACACTGTAAGTGTCTGAGGTACGCTGTCAGTGTCTGAGGCACACAGCCAGTGTCTTAGGTACACTGCCAGTGTCTGAGGTACACTGTAAGTGTCTGAGGTACGCTTTCAGTGTCTGAGGCACACTGTCAGTGTCTGAGGTACACTGTGAATGTCTGAGGTACACTGTCAGTGTCATAGGTACACTGTTAGTGTCTGAGGTACACTGTCAGTGTCTGAGGTACACTGTCAGTGTCTGAGGTACACTGTTAGTGTCTGAGGTACACTGTCAGTGTCTGAGGTACACTGTTAGTGTCTGAGCTACACTGTCAGTGTCTGAGGTACACTGTCAGTGTCTGAGGTACACTGTCAGTGTCTGAGGTACACTGTCAGGGACGGAGGTACACTGTCAGTGTCTGGGGTACACGGTCAGTGTCTGAGGTACACTGTCAGTGTCTGAGGTACACTGTCAGTGTCTGAGGTACACTGTCAGTGTCTGAGGTACACTGTGAGTGTCTGAGGTACACTGTCAGTGTCTGAGGTACACTGTCAGTTTCTGAGGTACACTCTCAGTGTTTGAGGTACACTGTCAGTGTCTGAGGTACACTGTCAGTGTCTGAGGTACACTGTCAGTGTCTGAGGTACACTGTCAGTGTCTGAGGTACACTGTCAGTGTCTGAGGTACACTGTCAGTGTCTGAGGTACACTGTCAGTGTCTGAGGTACACTGTCAGTGTCTGAGGTACACTGTCAGTGTCTGAGGTACACTGTGAGTGTCTGAGGTACACTGTCAGTGTCTGAGGTACACTGTGAGTGTCTGAGGTACACTGTCAGTGTCTGAGGTACACTGTGAGTGTCTGAGGTACACTGTGAGTGTCACTGTCAGTGTCTGAGGTACACTGTCAGTGTCTGTGGTACACTGTCAGTGTCTGAGGTACACTGTCAGTGTCTGAGGTACACTGTGAGTGTCTGAGGTACACTGTCAGTGTCTGAGGTACACTGTCAGTGTCTGAGGTACACTGTGAGTGTCTGAGGTACACTGTGAGTGTCTGAGGTACACTGTGAGTGTCTGAGGTACACTGTGAGTGTCTGATGTACACTGCCAGTGTCTGAGGTACACTGTGAGTGTCTGAGGTACACTGTCAGTGTCTGAGGTACACTGTGAGTGTCTGACGCACACTGTCAGTGTCTGAGTTACGCTGTCAGTGTCTGAGGTACACTGTGAGTGTCTGAGGTACACTGTCAGTGTCTGAGGTACGCTGTGAGTGTCTGAGGTACACTGTGAGTGTCTGAGGTACACTGTCAGAGTCTGAGGCACACTGCCAGTGTCTGAGGTACACTGTGAGTGTCTGAGGTACGCTGTCAGAATTTGTGGTTCACTGTAAGTATCTGAGGTACTCTGCCAGTGTCTGAGGTACACTGACAGTGTCTGAGGGACACTGTTAGTGTCTGAGGTGCACTCTGAGTGTCTGAGGTACACTGTCAATATCTGAGGTACACTGTCAATATCTGAGGTACACTGTCAATGTCTGAGGTGCACTGTGAGCGTCTGAGGTACACTGACAGTGTCTGACGTACACTGTCAATATCTGAGGTACAGTGTCAATGCCTGAGTTACACTGCCAGAGTCTGAGGCACACTGTCAGTGTTTGAGGTACACTGCCAGTGTCTGAGGTAAACTGTCAGAGTCTGAGGAACACTGTCAGTGTCTCAAGTACACTGGCAGTGTCTGAGGTACACTGGCAGTGTCTGAGGTACACTGTCAGTGACTGACCTACACTGTCAGTGTCTGAGGTACACTGTCAGTGTGTGAGGTACACTGTCAGTTCAGACGTAATCTATCAGTGTCTGAGGTGCACGGTCGGTGTCTGAGGTACACTGTCAGTGTCTGAGGTACACTGCCAGTGTCTTGGGTACACTGTCATTGTCTGAGGCACACTGACAGTGTCTGAGGCACACTGACTGTGTTTGAGGTACACTGTCAATATCTGAGGTACACTGTCAGTGTATGAGGTACACTGCCAATGTCTGACATACAGTGCCGCTGCCAGTATCTGAGGAACACTACCAGTGTCTGAAGTACACTGTCAGTGTCTGAGGCACACTGACAGTGTCTGAGGTACACTGTCAGTGTCTGAGGTACAGTACCAGTGTCTGAGGTACACTGTCAGTGTCTGAGGCACACTGTCAGTGTATGAGGTACACTGTCAGGTACACTGTCAGTGCACACTGCTAGTGTCTCAGGTACACAGTGTCTGTCAGTCTGAGGTTCACTGTCAGTGTTTGAGAAACACTGTCAGTGTCTGAGGTACACTGCCAGTGTCTGAGGTACATGCTGTCTGTGACTGATGTACACTGCCAGCGTCTGAGGTACACTGCCAGTGTCTGAGGTACACTGTCATGGTCTGAGGTACACTATCAATATCTGAGGTACACTGTCAGAGTCTGAGGTACTCTGCCAGTGTCTGAGGTACACTGCCAGTGTCTGAGGTACACTGTCAGTGACTAAGATACTCCTGGAGTGTCTGAGATACACTGCAAGGGTCTACGATACTGTGTCATTGACTGAGGCACACTGTTAGTGACTGAGGCACACTGTCAGTGTCTAGTATACACTGTCAGTGTCTGAGGTACACTGTCAGTGTCTGAGGTACACTCTTAGTGTCTCAGGCACACTGTCAGTGTCTGAGGTATACTGTCAGTGTCTTAGGTATACTGTCAGTGTCTGAGGTACACTGTCAGTGTCTGAGGTACACTGTTAATGTCTGAGATACACTGTCAGTGTCTGAGGTACACTGTCAGTACCTGAGAAACACTCTCAGATTCTGAGGTACACTGTCAGTGTCTGAGGTACACTGTCAGTGTCTTAGGTATACTGTCAGTGTCTGAGGTACACTGTCAGTGTCTGAGTTACACTGTCAGCGTCTGAGGCACACTGTCAGTGTCTGAGGTACACTGTCAGTGTCTGAGATACACTCTCAGTGTATGAGGTACACTGTCAGTGTCTGACGTACACTCTCAGTGTCTGAGGTACACTCTCAGTGTCTGAGGTACACTATCAGAGTTTGAGGAACACTGACAGTGTCTGAGGGACACTGTCAGTGTCTGAGGCACACTGTCAGTGTCTGAGGTACAATGAAAGTGCCAGAGTTACACTGTCTGTGTGTGAAGTACACTGCCAGTGTCTGTGGTACACTGTCAGTGACAAAGATACTCTGGGAGTGTCTGAGGCACACTGTAAGGGGCTGCGGTACTGTGTCAATGACTGAGGCACAGAGTCTGAGGTACACTGTCAATGTCTGAGATACACTGTCAGTGTCTGAGGTACACTGTCAGTGTCTGAGATACACTCTCAGTGTCTGAGGCACAAAGTCAGTGCCTGAGGTACACTGTCAGTGTCTGAGGAACACTGTCAGTGCCTGAGGTATACTGTCAGTGTGTGAGGTACACTGTCAGCGTCAGAGGCACACTGTTAGTATCTGAGGTACACTCTCAGTGTCTGAGGTACACTGTGAGTGTCTGAGGTACACTGTCAGTGTCTGAGGTACACTGTCAGTGTCAGAGGTATACTCTCAGTGTCTGAGGCATACTGTCAGTGTCTGAGGTACACTGTCAGTGTCTGAGGTACACTGTCAGTGTCAGAGGTACACTCTCAGTGTCTGAGGTACACTGTGAGTGTCTGAGGCAAACTGTCAGTGTGTGAGGTACACTGTCAGTGTCTGAGGAATACTGTCAGTGTCTGAGGTACACTGTAAGTGTCTGAGGTACACTGTCAGTGTCTGAGGTACACTGTCAGTGTCTCAGGTACACTGTCAGTGTCTCAGGTACACTGTCAGTGTCTGAGGTATACTGCCAGTGTCTAAGGTACACTGTCAGTGTCTGAGGCACACTGTCAGTGTCTGAGGTACACTGTAAGTGTCTGAGGTACACTGTCAGTGTCTGAGGTACACTGTCAGTGTCTGAGGTACACTGTGAGTGTCTGAGGTACACTGTCAGTGCTTGAGGTACACTGTTATTGTTTGAGGTACACTGTCAGTGTTTGAGCTACACTGTCAGTGTCTGAGGCACATTGTTAGTGCCTGAGGTACACTGTGAGTGTCTGAGGTACACTGTGAGTGTCTGAGGTACACTGTCCATGTCTCAGGAACAGTGTCAGTGCCTGAGGTACACTGTCAGTGTTTCAGGCACACTGTCAGTGTCAGAGGTATACTGTGAGTTTCTGAGGTACACTGTCAGTGCTTGAGGTACAGTGTGAGTGTCTGAGGTACACTGTAAGTGTCTGAGGTACACTCTCAGTGTCTGAGGCACACTGTCAGTGTCTGAGGTACACTGTGAGTGTCTGAGGTACACTGTCAGTGTCTGAGGCACACTGTCAGTGCTTGAGGTACACTGTGAGTGTCTGAGGAACACTGTCAGTGTCTGAGGTACACTGTCAGTGTCTGAGGTACACTGTCAGTGTCTGAGGCACACTTTGAGTGTCTGAGGTACACTGTCAGTGTCTGAGGTACACTGTCAGTGTCTGAAGAACACTGTCAGTGTCTGAGGCACACTGTCAGTGTTTGAGGTACACTGTCAGTGTCTGAGGTACACTGTCAGTGTCTGATGTACACTATCAGTGTCTGAGGTACACTGTCAGTGTCTGAAGAACACTGTCAGTGTCTGAGGCACACTGTCAGTGTCTGAGGTACACTGTCAGTGTCTGAGGTACACTGTTAGTGTCTGAGGTAGACTGTCAGTGTCTGAGGTACACTGCGAGTGCCAGAGGTACAATGACAGTGTCTGAGGGACAATGCCAGTGTCCGAGATGCGCTGTCAGTGTCTGAGGCACACTGTCAGTATCTGAAGTACACTGCCAGTGTCTGAGGTACACTGTCAGTGTCTGAGGTACAGTGTGAGTGTCTGAGGTAGACTGTCAGTGTCTGAGGTACACTGTCAGTGTCTGAGATACACTTTCAGTGTCTGAGGTACACTGTTAGAGTCTGAGTTACACTGTCAGTGTCTGAGGTACACTTTGAGTGTCCGAGTTACACTGTCAGTGTCTGAGGTACACTGTCAGTGTCTGAGGTACACTGTGAGTGACTGAGGTATACTGTCAGTGTCTGAGGTACACTGTGAGAGTCTAAGGTACACTGTCAGTGTCTGAGGTACACTGTCAGTGTCTGAGGGACACTGTCAGTGTCTGAGGTACACTGTCAGTGTCTGAGGCACACTGTCAGTGTCTGAGGTACACTGTCAGTGTCTGAGGTACACTGTGAGTGTCTGAGGTACACTGTCAGTGTCTGAGGTACACTGTCAGTGTCTGAGGTACACTGTCAGTGTCTGTGGTACACTGTCAGTGTCTGAGGTACACTGTCAGTGTCTGAGGTACACTGTGAGTGTCTGAGGTACACTGTCAGTGTCTGAGGTACACTGTCAGTGTCTGAGGTACACTGTGAGTGTCTGATGTACACTGTGAGTGTCTGAGGTACACTGTGAGTGTCTGAGGTACACTGTGAGTGTCTGATGTACACTGTGAGTGTCTGATGTACACTGTGACTGTCTGAGGTAGACTGTGAGTGTCTGAGGTACACTGTGAGTGTGGTCACTGTAAGTATCTGAGGTACTCTGCCAGTGTCTGAGGTACACTGACAGTGTCTGAGGGACACTGTCAGTGTCTGAGGTGCACTGTGAGTGTCTGAGGTACACTGTCAGTGTCTGAGGTACACTGTCAATATCTGAGGTACACTGTCAATGTCTGATGTGCACTGTGAGCGTCTGAGGTACACTGACAGTGTCTGACGTACACTGTCAATATCTGAGGTACAGTGTCAATGCCTGAGTTACACTGCCAGAGTCTGAGGTAAACTGTCAGAGTCTGAGGAACACTGTCAGTGTCTCAAGTACACTGGCAGTGTCTGAGGTACACTGGCAGTGTCTGAGGTACACTGTCAGTGACTGACCTACACTGTCAGTGTCTGAGGTACACTGTCAGTGTGTGAGGTACACTGTCAGTTCTGACGTAATCTATCAGTGTCTGAGGTGCACGGTCGGTGTCTGAGGTACACTGTCAGTGTCTGATGTACACTATCAGTGTCTGAGGTACACTGTCAGTGTCTGAAGAACACTGTCAGTGTCTGAGGCACACTGTCAGTGTTTGAGGTACACTGTCAGTGTCTGAGGTACACTGTCAGTGTCTGATGTACACTATCAGTGTCTGAGGTACACTGTCTGTGTCTGAGGTACACTACCAGTGTCTGAGGTACACTGTCAGTGTCTGAGGCACACTGACAGTGTCTGAGGTACACTGTCAGTGTCTGAGGTACAGTACCAGTGTCTGAGGTACACTGTCAGTGTCTGAGGCACACTGACAGTGTCTGAGGTACACTGTCAGTGTCTGCGGCACACTGTCAGAGTCTGAGGCACACTGCTAGTGTCTCAGGTACACTGTGAGTGTCTGAGGTACACTCTCAGTGTCTGAGGTTCACTGTCAGTGTTTGAGAAACACTGTCAGTGTCTGAGGAACACTGGCTGTGTCTGAGGTACACTGCCAGTGTCTGAGGTATGCTGTCTGTGACTGAAGTACACTGCCAGCGTCTGAGGTACACTGCCAGTGTCTGAGGTACACTGTCATGGTCTGAGGTACACTATCAATATCTGAGGTACACTGTCAGAGTCTGAGGTACTCTGCCAGTGTCTGAGGTACACTGCCAGTGTCTGAGGTACACTGTCAGTGACTAAGATACTCCTGGAGTGTCTGAGATACACTGCAAGGGTCTACGATACTGTGTCATTGACTGAGGCACACTGGTAGTGACTGAGGCACACTGTCAGTGTCTAGTATACACTGTCAGTGTCTGAGGTACACTGTCAGTGTCTGAGGTACACTCTTAGTGTCTCAGGCACACTGTCAGTGTCTGAGGTATACTGTCAGTGTCTTAGGTATACTGTCAGTGTCTGAGGTACACTGTCAGTGTCTGAGGTACACTGTTAATGTCTGAGATACACTGTCAGTGTCTGAGGTACACTGTCAGTACCTGAGAAACACTCTCAGATTCTGAGGTATACTGTCAGTGTCTGAGATACACTGTCAGCGTCTGAGGCACACTGTCAGTGTCTGAGGTACACCCTCAGTGTCTGAGATACACTCTCAGTGTCTGAGGTACACTGTCAGTGTCTGACGTACACTCTCAGTGTCTGAGGTACACTCTCAGTGTCTGAGGTACACTATCAGAGTTTGAGGAACACTGACAGTGTCTGAGGGACACTGTCAGTGTCTGAGGCACACTGTCAGTGTCTGAGGTACAATGAAAGTGCCAGAGTTACACTGTCTGTGTGTGAAGTACACTGCCAGTGTCTGTGGTACACTGTCAGTGACAAAGATACTCTGGGAGTGTCTGAGGGACACTGTAAGGGGCTGCGGTACTGTGTCAATGACTGAGGCACAGAGTCTGAGGTACACTGTCAATGTCTGAGATACACTGTCAGTGTCTGAGGTACACTGTCAGTGTCTGAGATACACTCTCAGTGTCTGAGGCACAAAGTCAGTGCCTGAGGTACACTCTCAGTGTCTGCGGTACACTGTCAGTGTCTGAGGTACACTGTCAATGTCTGATGTACACTGTTAGTATCTGAGGTACACTCTCAGTGTCTGAGGTACACTGTGAGTGTCTGAGGTACACTGTCAGTGTCTGAGGTACACTGTCAGTGTCAGAGGTACACTCTCAGTGTCTGAGGTACACTCTCAGTGTCTGAGGCATACTGTCAGTGTCTGAGGTACACTGTCAGTGTCTGAGGTACACTGTCAGTGTCAGAGGTACACTCTCAGTGTCTGAGGTACACTGTGAGTGTCTGAGGCAAACTGTCAGTGTGTGAGGTACACTGTCAGTGTCTGAGGAACACTGTCAGTGTCTGAGGTACACTGTAAGTGTCTGAGGTACACTGTCAGTGTCTGAGGTACACTGTCAGTGTCTGAGGTACACTGTCAGTGTCTGAGGTACACTGTCAGTGTCTGAGGTATACTGCCAGTGTCTAAGGTACACTGTCAGTGTCTGAGGCACACTGTCAGTGTCTGAGGTACACTGTAAGTGTCTGAGGTACCCTGTCAGTGTCTGAGGTACACTGTGAGTGTCTGAGGTACACTGTGAGTGTCTGAGGTACACTGTCAGTGCTTGAGGTACACTGTTAGTGTTTGAGGTACACTGTCAGTGTTTGAGCTACACTGTCAGTGTCTGAGGCACATTGTCAGTGCCTGAAGTACACTGTGAGTGTCTGAGTTACACTGTCAGTGTCTGAGGTACACTGTCCGTGTCTCAGGAACAGTGTCAGTGTCTGAGGTACACTGTCAATATCTGAGGTACACTGTCAATGTCTGAGGTGCACTGTGAGCGTCTGAGGTACACTGACAGTGTCTGACGTACAGTGTGAGTGTCTGAGGTAGACTGTAAGTGTCTGAGGTACACTCTCAGTGTCTGAGTTACACTGTGAGTGTCTGAGGTACACTGTGAGTGTCTGAGGTACACTGTCAGTGTCTGAGGCACACTGTCAGTGCTTGAGGTACACTGTGAGTGTCTGAGGAACACTGTCACTGTCTGAGGTACACTGTCAGTGTCTGAGGTACACTGTCAGTGTCTGAGGTACACTGTCAGACTCTGAGGTACACTGACAGTGTCTGAGGTACACTGTCAGTGTGTGAGTTACACTGTGAGTGCCTGAGGTGCATTCTGAGTGTCTGAGCTAAACTGTCAATGTTTGAGGTACACTGTAAGTGTCTGAGGTACACTGTCAGTGTCTGAGGTACACTGTGAGTGTCTGAGGTACACTGTCAGTGTCTGAGGTACACTGTGAGTGTCTGAGGTACACTGTGAGTGTCTGAGGTACACTGTCAGTGTCTGAGGTACACTGTCAGTGTCTGAGGTACACTGTCAGTGTCTGAGGTACACTGTCAGTGTCTGAGGTACACTGTCAGTGTCTGAGGTACACTGTCAGTGTCTGAGGTACACTGTGAGTGTCTGAGGTACACTGTCAGTGTCTGAGGTACACTGTCAGTGTCTGAGGTACACTGTCAGTGTCTGAGGTACACTGTCAGTGTCTGAGGTACACTGTCAGTGTCTGAGGTGTACTGTCAGTGTCTAAGGTACACTGTCAGTGTCTGAGGCACACTGTCAGTGTCTGAGGTACACTGCCAGTGTCTGAGGTACACTGTCAGTGTCTGAGGTACACTGTCAGTGTCTGAGGAACACTGTCAGTGTCTGAGGTACACTGTTAGTGTCTGAGGTACACTGTCAGTGTCTGAGCGACACTGTCAGTGTCTGAGGCACATTGTAAGTGCCTGAGGTACACTGTCAGTGTCTGAGGTACACTATCAGTGTCTGAGGTACACTGTCAGTGTCTGAGGTACACTGTGAGAGTCTAAGGTACACTGTCAGTGTCTGAGGTACACTGTCAGTGTCTGAGGGACACTGTCAGTGTCTGAGGTACACTGTCAGTGTCTGTGGTACACTGTCAGTGTCTGAGGTACACTGTCAGTGTCTGAGGTACACTGTCAGTGTCTGAGGTACACTGTGAGTGTCTGAGCTACACTGTCAGTGTCTGAGGTACACTGTCAGTGTCTGAGGTACACTGTGAGTGTCTGAGGTACACTGTTAGTGTATGAGGTACTCTGTCAGTGTCTGAGGTACACTGTGAGTTTCTGAGGTACACTGAGAGTGTCTGAGGCACACTGTCAGTGTCTGAGGTACACTGTCAGTGTCTGAGGTACACTGTGAGTGTCTGATGTACACTGTGAGTGTTTGAGGTACACTGTGAGTGTCTGAGGTACACTGTCAGTGTAAGAGGTAGACTGTCAGTGACTGAGGTACACTGTCAGAGACTGAAGTACACTCTCAGTGACTGAGGTACACTGACAGTGTCTAAGGTACACTGTCAGTGACTGAGGTACATTGCCAGTGACTGAGGTACACAGTCAGTGACTGAGGTACACTGTCAGTGACTTACGTACACTCTCAGTGTGTGAGGCACACTGTCGGTGACTGAGGTACACTGTCAGTGACTGAGGTACTCTGGCAGTGCCTGAGGGACACTGTCAGTGTCTGAGGTACACTCATAGTGTCTGAGGTACATTGCCAGTATCTGAGGTACACTGCCACTGTCTGAGGTACAGTACCAGTGTCTGAGGTACACTGTCAGTGACTAAGATGCTCCAGGAGTGTCTGAAATACACTTTAAGGGTCTACGATACTGTGTGTCTGACTGAGGCACACTGTCAGTGTCTAAAATACACTGTCAGCGTCTGAGTTACACTGCCAGTGTCTGAGGTACACTGTCAGTGTAAGAGGTAGACTGTCAGTGACTGATGTACACTGTCAGTGACTGAAGTACACTGTCAGTGACTGAATTACACTGTCAGTGACTGAGGTGCACTTTCAGTGACTCAGGAACACTCTCAGTGACTGAGGTACACTGACAGTGTCTAAGGTACACTGTCAGTGACTGAGGTACATTGCCAGTGACTGAGGTACACAGTCAGTGACAGAGGTACACTGTCAGTGTCTGAGGTACACTATCAGAGTTTGAGGAACACTGTAAGTGCCAGAGTTACACTGTCTGTGTGTGAAGTACACTGCCAGTGTCTGTGGTACACTGTCAGTGTCCAAGGTACACTGTCAGTGTCTGAAGCACACTGTCAGGGTCTGAGGTACACTGTCAATATTTGAGGTACACTGTCAGTGTCTGAGGTACACTGTCAGTGTCTGAGGTACACTGTCAGTGTCTGAGGTACACTGTCAGTGTCTGAGGTACACTGTCAGTGTCTGAGGTACACTGTCAGTGTCTGAGGTACACTGTCAGTGTCTGAGGTACACTGTCAGTGTCTGAGGTACACTGTCAGTGTCTGAGGTACACTGTCAGTGTCTGAGGTACACTGTCAGTGTCTGAGGTACACTGTGAGTGTCTGAGGTACACTGTGAGTGTCTGAGGTACACTGTGAGTGTCTGATGTACACTGTGAGTGTCTGAGGTACACTGTCAGTGTCTGAGGTACACTGTGAGTGTCTGATGTACACTGTGACTGTCTGAGGTAGACTGTGAGTGTCTGAGGTACACTGTGAGTGTCTGATGTACACTGCAAATGTCTGAGGTAGACTGTGAGTGTCTGAGGTACACTTTGAGTGTCTGAGGTACACTGTGAGTGTCTGAGGTACACTGTAAGTGTCTGAGGTAGACTGTGAGTGTCTGAGGTACACTGTGAGTGTCTGAGGTACACTGAGAGTGTCTGAGGTACACTGTGAGTGTCTGAGGTACACTGTGAGTGTCTGAGGTACACTGTGAGTGTCTGAGGTACACTGTGAGTGTCTGAGGTACACTGTGAGTGTTTGAGGCACACTGTCAGTGTCTGAGGTACACTGTCAGTGTCTGAGGTACACTGTCAGTGTCTGAGGTACACTGTCAGTGTCTGAGGTACACTGTCAGTGTCTGAGGTACACTGTCAGTGTCTGAGGTACACTGTCAGTGTCTGAGGTACACTGTGAGTGTCTGAGGTACACTGTGAGTGTCTGAGGTACACTGTCAGTGTCTGAGGTACACTGTCAGTGTCTGAGGTACACTGTCAGTGTCTGAGGTACACTGTCAGTGTCTGAGGTACACTGTCAGTGTCTGAGGTACACTGTCAGTGTCTGAGGTACACTGTCAGTGTCTGAGGTACACTGTCAGTGTCTGAGGTACACTGTCAGTGTCTGAGGTAAACTGTCAGTGTCTGAGGTACACTGTCAGTGTCTGAGGTACACTGTCAGTGTCTGAGGTACAGTGTCAGTGTCTGAGGTACACTGTCAGTGTCTGAGGTACACTGTGAGTGTCTGAGGTACACTGTCAGTGTCTGAGGTACACTGTCAGTGTCTGAGGTACACTGTCAGTGTCTGAGGTACACTGTCAGTGTCTGAGGTACACTGTCAGTGTCTCAGGTACACTGTCAGTGGCTCAGGTACACTGTCAGAGTCTCAGGTACACTGTCAGTGTCTGAGGTATACTGCCAGTGTCTTAGGTGCACTGTCAGTGTCTGAGGCACACATTCAGTGTCTGACGTGCACTGTCAGTGTCTGAGGTACACTGTAAGTGTCTGAGGTACACTGTCAGTGTCTGATGAACACTGTCAGTGTCTGAGGTACACTGTCAGTGTCTGAGGAACAGTGTCATTGCCAGGGGTACACTGCCTGTATCTGAGGTACACTGTTAGTGTCTGAGGTACACTGTCAGTGTCTGAGGTACACTGTCAGTGTCTGAGGTACACTGTCAGTGTCTGAGGTACACTGTCAGTGTCTGAGGTACACTGTCAGTGTCTGAGGTACACTGTCAGTGTCTGAGGTACACTGTCAGTGTGTGAGGTACACTGTCAGTGTCTGAGGTACACTGGCAGTGTCCGAGGAACACTGTCAGTGTCTGAGGTACACTGCCAGTGTCTGAGGTACAGTGTCAGTGCTTGAGGTACACCGTGTCTGAGGTACACTGTAAGTGTCTGAGGTAGACTGTGAGTGTCTGAGGTACACTGTGAGTGTCTGAGGTACACTGAGAGTGTCTGAGGTACACTGTCAGTGTCTGAGGTACACTGTCAGTGTCTGAGGTACACTGAGAGTGTCTGAGGTACACTGTCAGTGTCTGATGTACACTATCAGTGTCTGAGGTACACTGTCAGTGTCTGAAGAACACTGTCAGTGTCTGAGGCACACTGTCAGTGTCTGAGGTACACTGTCAGTGTCTGAGGTACACTGTCAGTGTCTGAGGTACACTGTCAGTGTCTGAGGTACACTGTCAGTGTGTGAGGTACACTGTCAGTGTCTGAGGTACACTGGCAGTGTCCGAGGAACACTGTCAGTGTCTGAGGTACACTGCCAGTGTCTGAGGTACAGTGTCAGTGCTTGAGGTACACTGCCCGTGTCTGAGGTAAACTGTTAGTGTCGGAGGTAAACTGTCAGTGTCTGAGGAACATTGTCAGTCTCTGAGGTACACTGTCAGTGTCTGAGGTACACTGTCAGTGTTCGAGGAACACTGTCAGTCTCTGAGGTACACTGGAAGTGTCTGAGGTACACTGTCAGTGTCTGAAGTACAGTGCCAGTGTGTGAGGTACACTGTCAGTGCCTAAGGTACACTGTCAGTGTCTGAGGTTCAGTGTTAGTGTCTGAAGTACTCTGGCAGTGTCTCAGGAACACTGTCAGTGTCTGAGGTATACTGTCAGTGTCTGAAGCACACTCTCTGGGTCTGAGGTACACTGTCAATATCTGAGGCACACTGTCAGTGTCTGAGGTACACTGCCAGTGTCTGAGGTACACTGTTAGCATCTGAAGTACACTGGCAGTGTCTGATAAACACTGTCAGTGTCTGAGGTACATTGTCAATATGTATGAGGTACACTGTAAGTGTCTGAGGCACACTGACAGTGTCTGAGGTTCACTGCCAGTGTCTGAGGTTCAGAGTCAGTGCCTGAGGTACACTACCAGTGTCTGAGATACACTGTCAGTGTCTGACTTACACTGTCAGTGTCATACGTACACTGTCAGTGTCCGAGGTATATTGTCAGTGTCTGAGGTACACTTTCAGTGTCTGAGTTACACTGTCAGTGTCTGAAGTACACTGCCAGTGTCTGAGGTACACTGTCAGTGACTAAGATACACTAGGAGTGTCTGAGGTACACTGTAAGGGTCTGCGGTACTGTGTCTTTGACTGAGGCACACTGTCAGTGACTGAGGTACACTGTCAGTGTCTAATATACACTGTCAGTGTCTGAGGTACACTGACAGTGTCTGAAGTACACTGTCAGTGAGTGATGTACTTTGGCTGTAACTAAGGTACTCTGACAGTGTCTGAGGACACTGTCAAGGTCTTAGGTACACTCTCGGTGGCTAAGGTACAGTGTCAGTGTCTGAGGTACAATGTCAGTGTCTATGGTACACTGAGAACATAAGCATGTCAGTGTCTGAGGTACACTCTCAATGACTGAGGCACACTTTCAGTGACTGAGGAGCACTGACAGTGTCTGAGGTACACTGTCAGTGACTCAGGTACACTGTCAGTGTCTGAGGTACCCTGTCTGTGGCTGAGGTACACTGTAAGTGTATGAGGTACTCTGACAGAGTCTGAGGTACACTGTCAGTATCTTGGGTACACTGTCAGTGATTGAGGTACACTATCAGTGTCTGAGGTAGACTGTCAGTGTCTAAGGTACACCGACAGTGCCTGAGGTACGCTGTCAGTAGCAGAGGTGGACACTAAGTGTTTGCGGTACACTGTCGGTGTCGGTGACTGAGGTACACTGTTAACATCTGAGGTACACTGTCAGTGACTGAGGTACACTGTCAATGACGGAGGTACACTGTCAGTGTCTGAGGTACACTCTCAGTTGCTGAGGTACACTGTCAGTGACTGAGGTACACTGTGACTGAGGTGCACTGACAGTGTCTGAGGTACATTTTTTGTGACTGAAGTACTCTGACTGTGCCTGACGTTCACTGTCAGTGACTGAGGTACTCTGACAGTGTCTGAGTTACACTGTCAGTGTCAGAGGTACAGTGTCAAAGACTGATGTTCACTTCAGTGGCTGAGGTACTCTGATAGCGTCTGAGGTACACTGTCAGTGTAAGAGGTAGACTGTCAGTGACTGACGTACACTGTCAGTGACTGAAGTACACTGTCAGTGACTGAATTACACTGTCAGTGACTGTCGTGCACTGTCAGTGACTCAGGAACACTCTCAGTGACTGAGGTACACTGACAGTGACTGAGGTACACTGTCAGTTACTGAGGTACACTGGCAGTGACTTAGGCACACTGTCAGTGACTTACGCACACTTCCAGTGACTGTGGTACGCTGTCAGTGACTGAAGTACACTGTCAGTGACTGATTTACACTGTCTGTGACTGAGGTGCACTGTCAGTAACTCAGGAACACTGTCATTGACTGAGGTACACTGACAGTGCCGATGGTACGCTGTCATTGTCTGAGGTACATTGTCAGTGACTGAGGTACACTGTCATTGACTGAGGTACACTGACAGTGCCGATGGTACGCTGTCATTGTCTGAGGTACACTGTCAGTGACTTACGTACACTGTCTGTGACTGTGGTACACTGTCAGTGACTGAAGTACACTGTCAGTGACTGTAGCACACTAACAGTGTCTAAGGTACACTTTCAGTGACTGAGGTACATTGTTAGTGACTGAGGTACACTCACAGAGAGTGAGGGACACTGTCAGTGTCTGAGATACACTGTCAGTGTCTGAGGTAAACTGTCAGTGTCTGAGGTACACTGTCAGTGTCTGAGGTACACTGTCAGTGTCTGAGGTACACTGTCAGTGTCTGAGGAACACTGTCAGTGTTTGAGGTACACTATCAGTGTCTGAGGTACACTGTCATTGTTTGAGGTACACTGTCAGTGTCTGAGGTACACTGTCAGTGTCTGAGGTACACTGTGAGTGTCTGAGGTACACCGTCAGTGTATGAGGTACACTGTCTGTGTCTGAGGTACACTGTCAGTGTCTGAGGTACACTGTCAGTGTCTGAGGTAAACTGTCAGTGTCTGAGGTACACTGCCAGTGTCTGAGGTACACTGTCAGTGTCTGAGGTAAACTGTCAGTGTCTGAGGTACACTGTCAGTGTCTGAGGAACAGTGTCATTGCCAGGGGTACACTGCCAGTATCTGGGGTACACTGTTAGTGTCTGAGGTACACTGTCAGTGTCTGAGAAACACTGTCAGTGTCTGAGGTACACTGTGAGTGTCTGAGGTACACTGTCAGTGTCTGAGGTACACTGTCTGTGTCTGAGGTACACTATCAGTATCTGAGGTACACTGTCAATGTCTGAGGTACACTGTCAGTGTCTGAGGTACACTGAGAGTGTCTGAGGTAGACTGTCAGTGTCTGAGGTACACTGTCAGTGTCTGAGGTACACTTTCAGTGTCTGAGGTATACTGTCAGTGTCTGAGGTACACTGTCAGTGTCTGAGTTACACTGTCAGTGTCTGAGGTACACTGTGAGTGTCTGAGGTACACTGTCAGTGTCTGAGGTAAATTGTCAGTGTCTGAGGTACACTGTCAGTGTCTGAGGAACACTGTCAGTGTCTGTGGTAAACTGTCAGTGTCTGAGGTACAAAGTCAGTGTCTGAGGTACACTGTCAGTGTCTGAGGTACACTGTGAGTGTCTGAGGTACACTGTCAGTGTCTGAGGTACACTGTCAGTGTCTGAGGTACACTGTCAGTGTCTGAGGAACACTGTCAGTGTCTTAGGTACACTGTCAGTGTCTGAGGTACACTGTCAGTGTCTGAGGTACACTGTCAGTGTCTGAGGCACACTGACAGTGTCTGAGGTACACTGTCAGTGTCTGAGGAACACTGTCAGTGTCTTAGGTACACTGTCAGTGTCTGAGGTACACTGTCAGTGTCTGAGGTACACTGTCAGTGTCTGAGGTAAACTGTCAGTGTCTGAGGTACATTGTGAGAGTCTGAGGTACACTGTCAGTGTCTGAGGTACACTGTCAGTGTCTGAGGTAAACTGTCAGTGTCTGAGGTACACTGTGAGTGTCTGAGGTACACTGTCAGTGTCTGAGGTACACTGTGAGTGTCTGAGGTACACTGTGAGTGTCTAAGGTACACTGTCAGTGTCTGAGGTACACTGTCAGTGTCTGAGGAACACAGTCAGTGTCTTAGGTACACTGTCAGTGTCTGAGGTACACTGCGAGTGTCTGAGGTACACTGTGAGTGTCTGAGGTACACTGTCAGTGTCTGAGGTACACTGAGAGTGTCTGAGGTACACTGTCAGTGTCTGAGGTACACTGTCAGTGTTTGAGGTACACTGTCAGTGTCTGAGGTACACTGTCAGTGTCTGATGTACACTATCAGTGTCTGAGGTACACTATCAGTGTCTGAGGTACACTGCGAGTGTCTGAGGTACACTGTGAGTGTCTGAGGTACACTGTCAGTGTCTGAGGTACACTGAGAGTGTCTGAGGTACACTGTCAGTGTCTGAGGTACACTGTCAGTGACTGAGGTACACTGTCAGTGACTTATGTACACTCTCAGTGTCTGAGGCACACTGTCAGTGACTGAGGTACACAGACAGTGTCTTAGGTACACACTTAGTTACTGAGGTACACTGTTAGTGTCTGAGGTACACTGAGAGTGACTGAGGGACACTGTCAGTTTGAGGTACACTGTCAGTGACTGAGGTACACTGTTAGTGTATGAGGTAAGCTAGATGTGACTAAGGTACACTGTCAGTTTCTGAGGTGTACTGTCAGTGACTGAGGAGCACTGTCAGTGATTGAAAGACACTGTTAGTGTCTAAGGTACTCTGTCTGTGACGAACGTACACTGTCAGTATCTGAGGTACTCTGACAGTGTCTGAGTTACACTGTCAGTGTCAGAGGTACAGTGTCAGAGACTGATGTTCACTTCAGTGGCTGAGGTACTCTGATAGCGTCTTAGGTACACTGTCAGTGTAAGAGGTAGACTGTCAGTGACTGACGTACACTGTCAGTGACTGACGTGCACTGTCAGTGACTCAGGAACACTCTCAGTGACTGAGGTACACTGACAGTGTCTAAGGTACACTGTCAGTGACTGAGGTACATTGTCAGTGAGTGAGGTACACAGTCAGTGACTGAGGTACACTGTCAGTTACTGAGGTACACTGGCAGTGACTTAGGCACACTGTCAGTGACTGAGGTACACTGTCAGTGACTTATGTACACTCTCAGTGTCTGAGGCACACTGTCAGTGACTGATGTACACTGTCAGCGTCTAAGGTACACACTTAGTTACTGAGGTACATTGTTAGTGTCTGAGGTACACTGAGAGTGACTGAGTGACACTGTCAGTGACTGAGGTACACTGTCAGTGACTGAGGTACACTGTCAGTGACTGAGGTACACTGTTAGTGAATGAGGTAAGCTAGATGTGACTAAGGTACACTGTCAGTGTCTGAGGTGTACTGTCAGTGACTGAAGAGCACTGTCAGTGATTGAAAGTCTCTGTTAGTGTTTAAGGTACTCTGTTTGTGACGAAGGTACACTGTCAGTATATGAGGTACACTGTCAGTGTCTGAGGTACACTGGCAGTGCCTGAGGGACACTGTCAGTATCTGAGCTACACTGTGAGTGACTAAGGTACACTGGGAGTGTCTGAGGTACACTGTCAGTTTCTGTTTTACTGTGTCAGTGACTGAGATATACTGTCAGTTACTGAGGTACACTGTCAGTGTCTAATATACACTCTTGATTGTGTGAGATACACTCTCAGTGGCTAAGGTACACTGTCAGTGACACAGGTACACTGTTAGTGACTGAGGTACACTGTCAGTGACTGAGGTACACTTAGTGTCTAAGGTACATTGTCAGTGAGTGAGGTACATTGTCAGTGACTGACGTACACTGTCAGTGTCTGAGGTACACAGGCAACTTTAGTCATGTCAGTTTATGAGGACACTGTCAGTGTCTGAGGTACACTGTCAGTGTCTGAGGTACGCCGACAGTGTCTTAGGTACGCTGTCAGTATCAGAGGTGCACTGTCAGCGTCTGCGGTACACTGTCGGTGACTGAAGTACACTGTCAGTGTCTAAGCTACACTGTCAATGTCTGCGTTACACTGTCATTGGCTGAGGTACACTCTCAGTGACTGAGGTACATTGTCATTGTCTGAGGTACACTCTCAGTGTCTAAGGTATGCTATCAGTGACTGAGGTACACTGTCAGTGACTGAGGTACACTATCAGTGTCTGAGGTACACTCTCAGTGGCTGAGGTAGACTGCCAATGACATAGGTACACTGTTAGTGACTGAGGTAAACTGTCAGTGACTGAGGTACACTTAGTGTCTAAGGCACATTGTCAGTGAGTGAGGTACACTGTCAGCGACTGACGTACACTGTCAGTGTCTGAGGTACACTGACAACATTAGTCATGTCAGTTTATGAGGTACACTGTCAGTGTTTGAGGTATACTCTCAGTGACTGAGGTACATTTTTAGTGACTAAGGTACTCTGACTGTGTCTGAGGTGCACTGTCAGTGACCGAGGTACTCTGACACTGTCTGAGGTACATTGTCAGTGTCTGAGGTACATTGTCAGTGACTGAGGTTCACTGTGAGTGAATGAAGTACACAGTCAGTGACTGAATTACACTGTCAGTGACTGAGGTGCACCGTCAGTGCCACAGATACACTGTCAGTTACTGAGGTAAACTGTCAATGATTGAGGTTCACTGCCAGTGACTGATGTACACTGTCAGTGACTGATGTACACTGTCAGTTACTTAGGTACACTGTCAGTGACTGAGGTCCACTGACAGAGTCTAAGGTATACTGTCAGTGTCTGAGGTACACTGTCGGTGTCAGCGGTATACTGTCAGTGACTGAGGTACACTGTCAGTGACTGAGTACACAGTCATTGACTGAATTACACTTTCAGTTACTGAGGTACACTGTCATTGACTGAGGTACACTGTCAGTGACTGAGGTACACTGTCAGTGACTGAGGTACACTGTCAATGACTGAAGTACGCTGTCTATGATTCAAATCTCTTCAGTGATCCAGTCATTTCCGTGTTTCAATCATTTCAGACATAAACTTCAGTACTCACCCAACTACAGTACTCCCCAAACTTCAGTACTCACCCAACTACAGTACTCCCCAAACTTCAGTACTCACCCAACTACAGTACTCCCCAAACTTCAGTACTCACCCAACTAGAGTACTCCCCGTGTTAGGTAAGACACATATGCAAACTTCAGTCCTCACCCAACACAGTACTCCCCAAACTTCAGTCCTCACCCAGGTGGTCACTAGTCTGGAGAAGAGTACTCCCCAAACTTCACTCACCCAACTCAGTACTCACCCAACTACAGTACTCCCCTAACTTCAGTACTCACCCAACTACAGTACTCCCCAAACTTCAGTCCTCACCCAACTACAGTACTCCCCAAACTTCAGTACTCACCCAACTAGAGTACTCCCCAAACTTCAGTACTCACCCAACTACAGTACTCCCTAAACTTCAGTACTCACCCAACTAGAGTACTCCCCAAACTTCAGTACTCACCCAACTAGAGTACTCCCCAAACTTCAGTACTCACCCAACTACAGTACTCCCTAAACTTCAGTACTCACCCAACTAGAGTACTCCCCAAACTTCAGTACTCACCCAACTACAGTACTCCCCAAACTTCAGTACTCACCCAACTAGAGTACTCCCCAAACTTCAGTACTCACCCAACTACAGTACTCCCCAAACTTCAGTACTCCCCAAACTTCAGTACTCACCCAACTACAGTACTCCCCAAACTTCAGTACTCACCCAACTACAGTACTCCCCAAACTTCAGTCCTCACCCAACCCCAAAACTCACCCAACTTCAGTACTACACAAACTTCAGTACTCACCAAACTACAGTACTCCCCAAACTTCAGTACTCACCCAACTACAGTACTCCCCAAACTTCAGTACTCACCCAACTACAGTACTCCCCAAACTTCAGTACTCACCCAATTACAGTACTCCCAAAACTTCAGTACTCACCCAACTACAGTACTCCCCAAACTTCAGTCCTCACCCTACTACAGTACTCCCCAAACTTCAGTACTCACCCAACTACAGTACTCCCCAAACTACAGTACTCACCCAACTACAGTACTCCCCAAACTTCTGTACTCACCCAACTACAGTACTCCCCAAACTTCAGTACTCACCCAACTACAGTACTCCCCAAACTTCAGTACTCACCCAACTACAGTACTCCCCAAACTTCAGTACTCACCCAACTACAGTACTCCCCAAACTTCAGTACTCACCCAACTACAGTACTCCCCAAACTTCAGTACTCACCCAACTACAGTACCCCAAACTTCAGTACTCACCCAACTACAGTACTCCCCTAACTTCAGTAGTCACCCAACTACAGTACTCCCCAAACTTCAGTACTCACCCAACTACAGTACTCCCCAAACTTCAGTACTCACCCAACTACAGTACTCCCCAAACTTCAGTACTCACAGTACTCCCCAACTCAGTACTCCCCAAACTTCAGTACTCACCCAACTACAGTACTCCCCAAACTTCAGTACTCCCCCAACTACAGTACTCCCCAAACTTCAGTCCTCACCCAACTACAGTACCCCAAACTTCAGTACTCACCCAACTACAGTACTCCCCAAACTTCAGTACTCACCCAACTACAGTACTCCCCAAACTTCAGTACTCCCCAAACTTCGTTACTCACCCAACTACAGTACTCCCCAAACTTCAGTCCTCACCCAACTACAGTACTCCCCAAACTTCAATCCTCACCTAACTACAGTACTCCCCAAACTTCAGTCCTCACCCAACTACAGTACTCCCCAAACTTCAGTACTCACCCAACTACAGTACTCCCCAAACTTCAGTACTCACCCAACTACAGTACTCCCCAAACTTCAGTACTCCCCAAACTTCAGTACTCACCCAACTACAGTACTCCCCAAACTTCAGTACTCACCCAACTACAGTACTCCCCAAACTTCAGTACTCACCCAACTACAGTACTCCCCAAACTTCAGTACTCACCCAACTACAGTACTCCCCAAACTTCAGTCCTCACCCAACTACAGTACTCCCCAAACTTCAGTACTCACCCAACTACAGTACTCCCCAAACTTCAGTACTCACCCAACTACAGTACTCCCCAAACTTCAGTACTCCCCAAACTTCAGTACTCACCCAACTACAGTACTCCCCAAACTTCATTACTCACCCAACTACAGTACTCCCCAAACTTCAGTCCTCACCCAACTACAGTACTCCCCAAACTTCAGTCCTCACCTAACTACAGTACTCCCTAAACTTCAGTACTCACCCAACTACAGTACTCCCCAAACTTCAGCACTCACCCAACTACAGTACTCCCCAAACTTCAGTATTCACCCAACTGCAGTACTCCCTAAACTTCAGTCCTCACCCAACTACAGTACTCCCCAAACTTCAGTACTCACCCAACTACAGTACTCCCTAAACTTCAGTACTCACCCAACTACAGTACTCCGCAAACTTCAGTCCTCACCTAACTACAGTACTCCCTAAACTTCAGTACTCACCCAACTACAGTACTCCCTAAACTTCAGTACTCATCCAACTACAGTACTCCCTAAACTTCAGTACTCATCCAACTACAGTACTCCCTAAACTTCAGTACTCATCCAACTACAGTACTCCCTAAACTTCAGTACTCACCCAACTACAGTACTCCCTAAACTTCAGTACTCACCCAACTACAGTACTCCCTAAACTTCAGTACTCATCCAACTACAGTACTCCCTAAACTTCAGTACTCACCCAACTACAGTACTCCGCAAACTTCAGTACTCACCCAACTACAGTACTCCCTAAACTTCAGTACTCACCCAACTACAGTACTCCCTAAACTTCAGTACTCACCCAACTACAGTACTCCGCAAACTTCAGTACTCACCCAACTACAGTACTCCCTAAACTTCTGCACTCACCCAACTACAGTACTCCCTAAACTTCAGTACTCACCCAGCTACAGTACTCCCTAAACTTCAGTACTCATCCAACTACAGTACTCCCTAAACTTCAGTACTCACCCAACTTCAGTACTCCACTAACTTTAGTACTCCACTAACTTCAGTACTCCATCAACTTCAGTACTCCACTAACTTCAGTGCTCCACTAACTTCAGTACTCCACTAACTTCACTACTA
>NW_027198816.1:0-32500 GCF_038502225.1 Cherax quadricarinatus
TATTTATTTTATTTATTTATTTATTTATTTTCCAATTTGTGCACACATACAGAGGTACAAAAAAAATACAGATAAGAGCAGTATGCCAAAGCCACTTATACTATGCATAGCATTACGGGCTGGCTTAAAATTAACTTAAGATTAACTAAGCAATGATTATTATTATTATTATAATCAAAAAGAAGCGCTAAGCCACAAGGACTATACAGCGCTGCTACTAAGCAATGATGAAATCAGTGATAAAACATTAATGTAAACAGATAACTATAAAGCACAAGTGAGTATTACAAAGACAGGTCATATGGTTGCATTCAGTTAGGTAGTGATTCTGTTAGGTAGTGTATTTAAAAAATAATAAAGTTAGATTGGGTTTTAGGTTTAACATTTATGTGATATAATTGTGAGAAACATTTAAGATATACAATTTATAATGTTCAGTTATTCAGTATTTATTTGGTTTTGGGTGAGTAAGTAATCTTTGAGAAGAGACTTGAATTTATAAACAGGTTGTGTTTCTTTTATATTTACAGGTAATGAATTCCAGATTTTAGGGCCTTTTATGTGCATTGAGTTTTTGCATAGTGTGAGATGGACACGAGGAACATCAAAGAGTGATCTGTGCCTTGTGTTATGGTCATGTGTTCTGTTGAGGTTGGCAAGATGTTTGAGGGGAGGGTTAATATCAGAGTTAAGTGTTCTATGTATGTAATAGGTGCAGTAATAAGTATGGATGTTTTGTATGGTGAGTAGGTTTAGTGTATTGAATATTGGTGGAGTGTGCTGCCTGTAGTGAGAATTTGTTATCATTCTAACTGCAGCCTTTTGTTGGGTAATTAGTGGTCTGAGATGGTTAATTGTTGTTGAGCCCCATGCACAAATTCCATAGGTGAGATAGGGGTAAATAAGAGAGTGATATAGGGCCAGGAGGGCTGACTGTGGAACATAGTACCGTATCTTCGATAGTATGCCTACAGTCTTGGAAATTTTCTTAGAAATTTGATGTATATGTGTATGAAATTTGAGTCTATTATCAAGGTGGATTCCTAAGAATTTTCCCTCTGTTAGTTTTGTGATAGGTGATCCATTTATCATTATGTTAAGAGGGACATCTGTAGCTCTGTTACCAAACTGAATGAAGTAGGTTTTGTCAATGTTTAGTGTAAGTTTGTTAGTCCTCATCCAGGTAGATATTTTCTGTAATTCGGTATTTACAGTATTGGCTAGCGTGACTGGGCTCGGGTGAGAGAAGACGTATGTAGTGTCATCTGCAAATAGTGTGGGTTTGAGTAATTGCGAAGCATTTGGAAGGTCATTTATGTATAGGAGAAAGAGAAGAGGGCCAAGGACACTTCCCTGTGGGACACCAACTGTAATTGGTTGTGCAGAGGAGTTTGCCCCATTTGCGTACACATATTGGCTTCTGTTGCTGAGGTAAGACTTGAGGTAGTTGAGGGAGTGCCCTCTTATACCATAGTGTGACAATTTTACGTGGAGCAAGTCATGGTCAACTGTATCAAAAGCTTTACGTAAGTCAATGAAGATCCCCAGTGGGACTTCTTTTTTTCTCTATTGCAGTGTATATATGTTCTAGCATGTGTATAATAGCATCATTAGTATTTTTATTAGGCCTGAATCCAAATTGGCAGGGGTTGAGTATGTTTTGGGAGATAAGGTAGGAGTAGATTCGTTTATGAATTAATTTTTCGAAGATTTTTGAGAGAGGGTGTAAGTTGGATATTGGCCTATAGTTATTCAACTCTGTTTGGTCTCCTCCTTTGTGGATCGGGGTGACCCTTGCTATTTTGAGTACTGTAGGGAAGGTGGAGGAGTCAATGGATTTGTTAAAGAGTGTTGCAATGATTGGTGATAGCACTTGTGACACTTTTTTGTATATAAGGGGTGGTAAGGTATTTAAATCTCCTGCCTTGTTTTTTAGTGCGTTGATAATAAGGGAGACTTCGTATGGGTTAGTCGGAGCTAGGAACAGTGTGTTCGGGTAGTTGCCGGTGAGGTAGTCATTTGGTGGGGTATCTGAGCTTGGGATTTTATTGGCAAGGTTTTGTCCTATAGTGGAGAAGAAATCATTGAGTCTGTTTGCTGTTTCTGTTGGTGGGAGTTGGGGTTCATCTGTTTTTGCTAATTTTATTTCGCTATTTCGTGATATCTTTTTTGTTCCCAGAATTTCTGATAGGGTTTTCCAGGTCTTTTTTATATCACCTCGTAAGTTGGATAATCTGTTCTCATAATACAATTTTTTTGCCCTTCTTATCAGGCTGGTTAGGATTGACGAGTAACGTTTTGTTTGGTCTCTGGTTATGTGACCCATTCTGTACTGTTTTTCATATTGGTGTTTTGTCTTATACGTTGTTGAAGGAGTCGAGTCTTAGCTCTTGGCCCCGCCTCTCAACTTGCCGTTTGCCAGATTCACTTTCTCCTAGCCTCGTAGCAATAAGAGCAGATGCAGCCCTATCGGTAGACGCCTGCTTAAATCCATCACTCTATATAATTTGTAATGTATTAGTACCAATAGTTCAATGAGAATTTTTTTTATCGAGCAACTGTTTTTACAACTGCCTCCACCACTGAACCGTCGGGATCATTCCACTTCCTAACCACACTGAGGCTGAAGAAATACTTCCTGACATCCTTGTCACTCATTTGTATCTAACTTCCCATTTGTCAAACATATGAGGATCTATTAAAAATTTCCCATACTAAAATTTTCGCGCGATTTCTGGGTAAAATTGTAATAGTGGAGGTTCAAATGTAGTGATGGTTGTAGGAAAACTGTAGTCTGTTGGTTATTATTGTAACAGATATTATTGTAGTTTTTATTATTGTAGCCTGTTTGTCTCTCTCACCTAGTTGTGGTTGCAGGGGTCGAGTCACAGCTCCTGGTCACGCCTCTTCGCTGGCCGCTACTAGTTCACTCTTCCTGTTCCATGACCTTTATCATACCTCTTCTTAAAACTATGTATGGATCCTGCCTCCACTACATCACTTCCTAGACTATTCCACTTCCCGACAACTCTGTGACTAAAGAAATACATGTACTTCCTAACATCCCTGTGATTTATCTGAGCCTTCAGCTTCCAACTGTGACCCCTTATTGCTGTGTCCCATCTCTGGAACATCCTGAACGATTACTTATTAAGATGTCGGAATGCTGTTCTTAGTTTGCTAGGTGCCGGTAAGCTGTAGCAGTTATTTAGTGAATGTGAGCCTCAGGTGATGTCCTGGTGAGCCAGTTTCTGGACCAGGCCTGCAGCCTGTCCAGATCTCTTTGTAATGCTGCCTGGTCCTCGTTCGATTGAATTCTTCTCAACTTCATATCTGCAAACATGAACACTTCTGAGTCAATTCATTCCCTCATGTCGTTCACATATACCAGAAACAGCACAGGACCTAGTACTGACCCCTGTGGAATCCCGCTCGTCACAGGCACCCACTCTGACACCTCATCACGTACCATGACTCGCTGATGCCTTCCCGTCACGTATTCTCTGATGTATTGCAGTGACTTCCCTCTTAATACCTGCCTAGTCTTCCAGCTTTTGTATTAATCTCTTGTGTGGAACTGTGTCTAAAGGTTTCTTACAATCCAAGAAAACGCAATCTACCCACCCCTTTCTCCCTTGTCTTACTGCTGTCACCTGGTCATAGAACTCCAGTAGGTTTGTGACACGGGATTTTTCGTCTCTGAATCCGTGCTGGTTGTCGTTGATAAGCTCATTCCTTTCTAGGTGCTCCCCCACTCTCCTGATAATCATCTCCATAACATTGCATATTGTACATGTTAGTGACACTAGTCTGTAGTTTAATGCTTCGTGTCTGTCTCCTTTCTTAAAAATTGGGAATACATTTGCTGTCTTCCCTACCTCAGGTAGTCGCCCTGTTTCGACAGATGTGTTGAGGCGCTATGTGGCACACATAGCGCCTCTGCTCCCTCTCACAGGACCCATGAAGAGATGTAATCCGGCCCCATCGCCTTTGAGGTATCTGGCTCGCTTAGCAGCCTCTTCACTTCTTCCTCTGTTGTATGGATTGTGTCCAACACTTGATGGCATACCCCACCTCTCCGTCTTTCTGGAGTCCCTTTTGTCTCCTCTGTGAGCACTTCTTTGAATCTCATGTTGAGCTCCTCACATACTTCGCGGTCTTTTCTTGTGATCTCCCCCCCTTCCTTCTTCAGCCTGATTACCTGGTCCTTGACTATTGTTTTCCTCCTGATGTGGCTGTACAACAACTTCGGGCCAGATTTGGCTTTCGCTGCTATGTCGTTTTCATATTGTCGTTGGGCCTCCGTTCTTACCTGTGCATATACATTTCTGGCTCTACGACTGCTCTCCTTATTCTCCTGGGTTCTTTGCCCTCTATACTTCTTCCATTCTCTCTACACCTTGGGGTGAACCAAGAGCTCATCCTGGCTCTCTCGTTATTTCTGTTACCCTTGGATACAAACCTCTCCTCAGCTTCCTTACATATTGTTGTCACATTCCATCATCTCGTTTACTGACTTCCATGCCAGTCTCTGTCCCACTGAATCTCGTGAAGGAAATTCTTCAGGCCTGCATAATTCCCTTACTCGTAGTTTGGCTTCATTCGTCCTGCCCTTCCTGCTTTCCTCTCCACTTGTGACTCTATTATGTATTCGAAGCTCACAACCACGTGGTCACTGACCCCGAGGGGTCTTTCATATGTGATACCCTCAATATCTGCACTACTCAAGGTGAATACTAGGTCCAGTTTTACTGGCTCTTTCTCTCCTCTCTCTCTGGTAGTGTCCCTTACGTGTTGGTGCATGAGGTTTTCCAGTACCACCTCCATCATCTTAGCCCTCCACGTTTCTGGGCCCCCATGTGGCTCCATGTTCTCCAATTCGATTTCCTTGTGATTGAAGTCACCCATAACCTGCAGCTTTGCCCTGCTCACATGAGGCCTTCTGGTCACTTCAGCCAGTGTCAATCATCGCTCTATTGTTTTCATCATTTTCTTGCCTTGGCCTCCTGCTGTTCTGTGGTGGGTTATACATCACTGCAATTACCACCTTGGGACCTCCAGACTGAAGTGTTCCTAGTCTCTTGTTTCTCCTCTGTCTCCTCTCTCCAGCTCCTCAAAATCCCATTGGTTTTTGATGAGCAGTGCAACTCCTCCACCTCCACTGTTCCCTCTGTCTTTCCTCAGGATCTGATATCCAGTTCGAAAAATGGCATCTCTTATCATACCCGTGAGTCTGTTTTTTTGTGAGAGCTATGATGTCTTTTTCTGCCTCATTTATTTTTTTCGTGCCACTCCTCCCACTTGTTCGTTATTCCATCTGCGTTGGTGTACCATACCTTCAGTTTCCTTTCCAACACTGTATTCTGCTGTATTCATTTAGGAGCACACTTATCTTCAAAGTTCCTCTCAAGAAGCTCATCACTAGTAACTCCTTAAATCAGTTGCTAAGGCAACAGTTCAAGAACAAATTTCTCGCTTAAGTGTTAGTAAGAAGATATCACAAATTATATACAGTGATTGATTTAAGCAGGAGTCTGCTGACAGGGCTGCATCTGCTCTTAATGCCACCTCCCTAGATAAGAATTATAACAACCATGTTGAGTTAGAAATAAGAATTAACAAATGGGATTCTACATTACAAAGTGAATTGTATTCTAATAGCACTAAAGTTAACTTAGTAAGCTTGACCCCCTTGATCATTACTGATTCTACGTCCATCACTGATGGTGACTCACGAAATCGTAATGACAAGATTGCAAACAAACCATACCACGGGAGAGGGTAGAACCCGCGATCAGAGAGTCATAAAACTCCATACAGACACGTTAACCACTGACCAGTGGCTAATGCGTCGGTCTCTGACCGCGGGTTCTATCCCAACCCGTGGTATGGTTTATCACTGAAGGTGCTTGACCACTCTTAACAACATGCTCGTTGGAAAAGTCAAGTATAGATAATAAAAATTCAAATTTGGAGTGACCAAGGTCCCAGGACCGAAATGTTTCCAATAACATGTCCTAGTGTTTGCATTTAGTATTTTCACAATGTCGGTATCTCACACCATTTTTACCATTAATAAATCAGAGAGCAAGTAAATAATGTACACTTGTTATGGGTTCCATCACACATTGAATTATTTCTACATCATAAAGCTTACAAAGTAGCCAAATACCTGAAAGAAAAAAAATTAAATATAACCTTAGTATGACTCACGAAATCGTAATGACACGATTGCAAACAAACCATACCACGAGTGAGGTTTGAACCCGAGGACAGAGAGTCTCAAAACTCCAGACCGTCGTGTTAACCACTAGATCAGCTACCTTCAATAAGATTCATCCAACTAGGTATATTTCTTCACCATAGGAAGGTTAGCATAGGCACCACTGTGATTACAACTTGCATTTGTGGTCACAGTGGTGCCTATGTTAACCTTCCTATGGTGTAGAAATATACCTAGTTGGATGAATCTTATTGAAGGTAGCTGGTCCAGTGGTTAACACGACGGTCTGGAGTTTTGAGACTCTCTGACTGCGGGTTCAAACCCCACCCCGTGGTATGGTTTCACAGATGCTGATTAAAAAAAAAAAAACGATGTGGTCAGCCCTTCGGAGACTTTCAATAACACTATGTACTTGACTGTCCACTTTTTGAAGAATATAGAGATGGAAAATATTAAAATATGAAGATATCTTATTAATAAAAGTAATATTCCAGATATTTTAAGCGAATATAAATTGTAAATATTTATCCAGGTGTACTCCTGCTAACCGTTTTCAGGCCTAGTTCCTAGTTTTCAGTGTGTGTGTACCCGTATTTTCTTGCACTACCGTCCACAGGATAGATATGAGATGCACAATAAACTGTCTGCGTGGACGAGACACACACACACACACACACACACACACACACACACACACACACACACACACACACACACACACACACACACACACACACACACACACACACACACACACACACAAAGACAGATTTAACCTTTCCTAAATACTGCAGGCTAGACAAGGACGCAGGTGTCACGAACGAAAGAGGGAAGATATGATAAATTTGTCTAGCTTTGTCTGAGGAATGTTGGTATCACTGACCGTCTCGCACATGAGTACTTAGTGCAGATAGCGACGATCTCTCTCTCTTTTTTTTTTTACACAGGGTTTGACAAGGTTAAGGATCCCTAGCTTTATTGACAAGCTATTTACAGGTTAAGGATTCCTAACTTTATTGACAAGCTAAAAGCTGTTACCTACATCAGCTCATTTGAAAGCATTTTTATTGTTATGAGACATACAAGTAGGGAACAGGATGAAATTGGAGCCATCTGTGGGCCAGCATTTTCATTTGATCAACTGACTTTATCTCGTTGACATCATTATGTTGTACGAATGTGTTCCATACTCGAGTCATCCTGGGTATGTATGATCTCAGATGGAGTGATGTTCTGGAGAAGGGTACAGCCAGAGTGAAGTTGCTGCTTTCTGCCCGTCTTGTGGCATAAAAGCTTGTTTCACGCTGTCCTCGAAGTGGATCCAAGTGTGGTATTTTGACAATATTGGCCTTGTACATAACAGTAAGGCCACCCACATCCCTCCTATGTTGAAGGCTCTGCTGAAATGACAGATCTATCCAGGATGGGTCCAGGCGAGAGATGAGACGTCTTGCTCTGTTCTCTACTCTGTCAAGCAGTCGCAGATGAGAGGGGGGGGGCAGGCAAACCAAGAAAGTGGAGCATACTCAAGGTGTGAGCGTACTTGTGCCTCGTACAGGATCTAGCAACCCCTACTGTCAAGTAGATGCGAGATACGGCGAAGTGCTGTAAGCTTCCTGGCTGCCTTGTTTGCAAGAATTACAACATGGTTCTTCATGGTCAGTTTGGAGTCAAATTTCACCCCAAGGATATGAACTTCTTCTCCAGGTGCCAACACCCTCCCATTCATCCTTACTACTGCACCAGCATTACCATCATGGTGCCTAGAGACGATCATCATTTGCGTTTCCTCAGGTGCAAATGTTACTTGCCATCTATTTCCCCAAGCTGATATAGCTCTCAGCTGGTGATTGATGTAGCTTAGAGCAGCTGGCATTTCTTCTCTTGGATAAGTGAATGTCAGTGTACAGTCGTCTGCATATGCATGTGATTCTGGGATGAGATGAAGAAGGTCGTTGAAGTAGACATTCCATAACAATGGACCCAGCACGCTTCCTTGTGGAACACTTGCCCAAATAGGATGTCTTGCTGATTCCGTTCCACTGAGAACTACACTTAGAGATCTACCATGAAGGTAATCACTGAGGAGACATAGCGTAGAGCCTGCAATTCCCAGTGCTTGAAGTTTTGCTAAGAGGCCCTGGTGCCACACCCGGTCGAAAGCACCAGCAATGTCCAGTGCTACCACACAGCTGACTTTGGATTCATCCAGTGACTGGTGCCACTTAGTGGAGAGGTTTAACAACAGATCAGCAGCAGAGTAACCTTTCCTAAAGCCATGTTGACGGTCACAAAGTAGTGAGTGATAGTCAAAAAACTCTGTCATTTGTCTTGAGATTATTGTCTCAAGGATCTTACCAGTGATTGACAGGAGTGACACTGGTCTGTAGTTGCTGATTTCTGGTCTGCTCTTCTTTTTGTGAACAGGGACTACATTTGCCTCTTTCCATAGAGAGGGCCATTTACACTGTACTAGGCAGTGCTGAAAGATGCGAGTTAGAGGTGCTGCTAGCTGGTCTGCATATCTCAGCAATCTTGGGCTCAACTTGTCTGGGCCCACAGCCTTTTCTTCTTTTCTTGGTCAAGCGATTTAAGAAGGAAATGCACCTCTTCCTGCCTTATTGTCACCACTGACACTTTTGACACAGTTCTTGCAGCTAGCCAAGGAGGGTCTCTCTCTCTCTCTCTCCATGTATCTCAGGCTAAAAATAAATTGATCGTTGTCATTGAAAAGCAGATTTTGGTGATAAGATAAAAAAAAGAATCAGGTGAGTGAGATAATCATCGGTATGCTCTTCATCCTAGGAACTGGAGCTACCCTTCGTCCTGATATTTCAAGGATTAGATTTTAATCACCTCCCATTCCCCAGGCGCTGCATGACCCCTACTGGTTTACATCTTCTCCAATAATATGATGATCTTCATGATAATAATAATAATAATAATAATAATAATAATAATAATAATAATAATAATAATAATAATAATAATAATATGCTTCTGGGTAATATATTTTAAATGACTTGAATTCAGTTTGATTATGGCCTTACCTTCCTATAATCTCACCTACGTCCCCATGGTCTTTTCCACCTTCCATGCTCCCTTTTCCATCACAGGTCATTACATTGTTTCTATGTTGCCTTATATTTCTTCATTACATATTTACATTTATCCCATACTGTGTTACTGTAATGGAAGAGGAAACATTTTCACCATCACTCACCTCCAGGAGAAGATAATGTTATTACAACTTTCCATTATACATTTGGTGAAAAAAATAGTTTCATTGTGTAAAAATATATAAAAAAAAATAGATACTAGATGCTATGCGGTCATCCTCTCTGAATGTGAATGTCACCCTGTCCTCAGCCTCCCAGCAGAACATACCTGTCCATATTAGCAAAACCCACCGCACACTCTCCAGGATCAACACATCATACATTGTCTAAGATAAACACAAAACATTATCTACCTGGAGGTTATTCCGGGGATCAACGCCCCCGCGGCCCGGTCTAGAATCAACACATAAAACATTGTCCAGAATCAACACATAAAACATTGTCCAGGATCAACACATAAAACACTGGTTAGGATCAGCACATAAAACATAAAACACCTCGACTAGACGTCCAGATACAGGCTCCGCCCTCTCTTGTTATCACCTTGACAATCGTCTTCATGTACCTCTGCACCTGCCCTCACGATGCTTCCATGTTGTATAAGGCAGCGTTTTTTTATTATTTCTGTGTACTCTATAAAGCACCGCATCTTTCTTGCTAAGATTATTTTTGAAATTACCACTTCTCGGTTTCGTCATTTCCTAACATTATTATTATTATTATTAAACTCGCCATCACTAAGTGCAGCTCAACATGTAAGTGAATGATCCTGAAGTGATCACTTATGTACTACTTACAAGTGACTGTGGGTTGAGCCTCAGTCCTGGTCTCGTCTCGTAACTTCATACAAATTTCGAGCCTCGTGGATACCATCGCATCTCTGTTTACAACTGCGTTTGTTGTTTGATCAAAGGGGAAAAACGGAAGCAAGCTCCCATTCATTTGACCAGGCATTCCCACTGACGTGAAAGCAGACATTAATTTATTGCAGCATATTGTTACTAACTACTCTCATTCAACGTGCCAGGGGCGCCACATTTCTTCTGTAGCGAACTGTCTCATCTCAGACTCCTTGCAAATGAAGAAATGCTCTGAAGAATTAGACACGTATGCAACATCTGGGTAACTTTATTGTAGACGTTTCGTCATCCAGTGGCTGTATCAATTGATAAAGCCACTGGATGGCGAAACGTCTACAATAAAGATACCTAGCTGTTGCACATATGTCTAATTCTTCATCTTGTCGTTATTGTATACCATATATATAAAAGAAATGCTCTGTTGGTGAGGAGTTACTGAGCCAAGAATTTGGGGTTACCCTTTCCTACGATCAAACTCGATTATCTCCCATTTCGCACTGACTGTGACCTAGGACATCATACTGTGCATCCTATGGGTTTTCTAATTATTGCATAGAGTTGTTCATGCAGCAATTGGAAAAAAAGGATCTAAATTTAAATCTTTATAAATATAATTAATATAAGTAGGGCCTTGAAGATCATACACGAATTTACAACTTGTGAATCAGAGGTTTTTGAAAGAACTTTGGTGAAAGTGCTGATGGCTGCCCGTCCTGAGGTCTAACAGCTGTGTTTTGCAGTCCATGGTGTTGAAGGCTCTGCTGGAATGTTAGGGCTAAGCAGGCAGGGCCGAGACCAGAGATAACTCGCCGACTTGCACGGTCATCTAAATTGTCTGAGGATCACAGTCTCTATGTTATTTTTCCTTCTCTCTCTCTCGCCCTCTTCATTAATATTCCTTGTCACTCAGAGGCACTCACCTCGTGAATGTCTTATCACATACATAAGAGCTGCTTCAAGATTATAATAATTGTATTTTTAGAAGAGAGAGAGAGAGAGAGAGAGAGAGAGAGAGAGAGAGAGAGAGAGAGAGAGAGAGAGAGAGAGAGAGAGAGAGAGAGAGAGAGAGAGAGAGAGAGAGAGAGAGAGAATAATTTCCTAGAACATCTGAAAATATGCAGAGGGCCTCCCTCCTCACCACCACAGTCTCCTTTCCATGAGAAAGCCACCAAAATTACGTTCTATAAACATTATATATATATATATATATATATATGGAGAAAATTCTCCACATATGTTCGTACCAGCATTTCAAGACACGCTATCCGCTCCATGTTAGAGTTCAGTTTTCGTTGCAACTACAAGTGAGAGTTAAACTAGAGTAATTACTCCTGCCCCTTAGCAGGAAAATTAAGGGAAAACCCTGCACCCACTTTATCTACAATTTGAGATTATTATGAATTCTAGTCTATAGCTAGGTAACAAGAAATCTACCATTTTGTTTTGAATACTGTTGCAATGTTTAGCAAGGAAGAGAAATCAAGCTGAGTTCAGCATATCATTTGTGGGGAAGACATGGGCGGTGGGCAGATTGCTTCCAGGAACGAACGAGGATGTGTGTCAAGAGGGCATTGCCTCCTTATTGAACAAAAGACAAAGGGACAGTAGTGACCAGTGCGTTCTTGACTCTTGTTCATTCTGACAATCTCAAGAAACTAGAAAAGTTAGACTAGTTCCCTTATATAAGCCAGGAAATTCACAGTAGAACTAATCACAGTGTTATTGCGTATCTGTATTCTTCCTGTTGTGGATAATACCATGAAACTATGAACAAATGATGGAACTGAATAGTGAAGTGCAATTGGTAGTGAGTGTTTGTAATGAAAATTCCCAATGTAATGGTGAACATCAGTGCAACATTCTCCGAGACACTCAAGCCTTCAGTCCATTCAAGACAACAGTACTGGGGTCATATTTTCCCTACCACAAACTAGGGGAACTTGGGTCAGTTACAATACCCAGGTAAGTGCAGCCATACCCACACCTAACTATGTTAGCTGCAGCTGATAGATAGTGGTGAGATTTAACTGGAATTACCAGTAGACCTCGTAATGTGCAGGTGATTTCACCTAAACCAAGTATTACTAAGCGTTTCAGATAAGTAATGAAATGCTGAAATATATACTCCTTTGGGGAAAATTGGTATTCAATACTCGTTATTATACAGCTCAGAGATGGGGCTACCACGATTCAAGCAAAGGAGACTTCTTGAATGCGGGTGCAAGAAGTCTGAATCATCACTGAAGCTAAGTATATTTCAGTTTATGTCATAAAGTAGACTTGGCTGGTAAATAAACCCCCATATCTTTTGGTCCTTCGAACTGGATAGTAGCCACACAGTGGTCCAAGAACTTGCAAGTTTACAAGTAATAAAGAACTTAAGGTCCATAGAAAAAACTGGTAAAGATTGGAGTCTTTACAAAATATTTGAGTTACTGCAAGTAATCAAAGACAATGGTGAATTAATACACCTGCCTCTCTCACTGCCTCTAGAAAATGGGAGTCAGTGCGCTGCCACTCAAGCTGCCATCTGCGCACAGAAAACTCAGCAGCCACCCTCACCTGTTGTTCACCCAACATCTCCCAGTGCAGCATAGAAAATGGGGCACCCAGCACTGCTCACCCTCTCACCCACTCATCATGCAGCAACTCACCCAAATGCGCACACCCACGCTACCACCACCACCAGACACAAATTAAGGGACGAGACTGTCTCATGTTTGTCTCTTATATTTTTAAGGAAGTTTTATATTAAGTTTAAACTTTTATATCCATTAGCAGTGAAATTTATATATGTATGATGTATAATGAATATACATGTATGATGTGAATAGCGTCTTTACAAAAGGACAACTCAGCAGTGTTCTAAGCTGAGAAAACATCAACAACCCAGTATCAACACCCCAGAATCAATGTCTGGCCAAATGTACCCTTCAAGGTCACTGTCCTGTGGTCACTGGGTCAGTGAGGCAAATCATAAACACAGTCACAGCTGTTCACTGCAGTGAAGAATTTAAACACTAGTAATGTATTCTGTTTTAGTATATCAAGTACATGACGGCTTCACTGCAAACCCAGTTTCAATCTTTGAAAACGAAAAGTGTGCAGATAGAAAATTTGATTACTGTCTGTGTAGGGTTGACTCAAAATGCAAACACTGATTTTGACGTTTTAGAAGCAAAACTGGATCTAATTAATAAGCGTCTGGAGATCATTAATTCAGATTATGCAAAATGCGAAAGTGTATTCCTACAGTCAAATCCGTCTCAAGATGATATTCAAAATGTTTTTATTACATTTAGTGACCAACAAGAAAGGTGGGCAGATTCAGATTTTAGATTTTGTCACCGAAGTGGCTAGTTTATTGTGCTCCCCATATCCATTCTGTGGACGGTAGCGCAAGAGCATATGGATACACAAAAGGCCTAGGAACTAGGCCCCAAAGGGTTAACAGGAATACATATGGATTTATATCTACATATCTATAGTTCACTTATCTGTTACAAGCAAATTTAGGAAATTTGCTTAGTATATCTGGTATCTTATTTTCTGGGCAGAGGCACATTGTACCTGCTACAAAACTCTTTCACAAAGACCTACTGCAGTCAGGGGTCAGACACATGTTACACCTGCCACAACTGGCATATCACTACCTAGTCTTCCATGTCTCTCATTACCTATATTTGAAGGGCATGATTATGAGGAGTTTATTAGTGGATTTTAGTCTCTCATACATAAAAGAACTGATATTGATGAGATAAACAAATTAAACTATCTCAAATGTCTTGTATTAAATCGTTTCCAGTGGTGAAAGATAATTATCAACAAGCTTTAAGAGTTTTAGCAGACAATTATCTTGATGCTGACAAAGCCATGGTTAGACATGCAGTCAAAATCTCCAGCATGAGGCCACCAAAACATTGTTTTTCAGATTTACAAACATTTAGAATCATACTAGGCAATAGTTTCAGATCTCTAGAGACTAAATATGACATAAATCAATGTGATTGTTTTATCAGTGGTACTGTACAGGATAAGCTGTCACCACAAACCACTCAACGATTAAATATTATGTTCAACAAATGCTATTTCTCTTGTGGAGAAATTAGCAAAGGTTTACAAGATATAGTTTCTTGCATGCTACTTCAGTGGGAGACTGACACTGTTAACAATGATAATAATAATAATAATAATAATAATAATAATAATAATAATAATAATAATAATAACAGCAACAATAATAATAATAATAATAATAATAATAATAATAATAATAATAATAAGAAGAAGAAGAAGAAGAAGAAGAAGAAGAAGAAGAAGAAGAAGAAGAAGAAGAAGAAGAAGAAGAAGAAGAAGAAGAAGAAGAAGAAGAAGAAGAAGAAGAAAAAAAAGAAAAAGAAGAAAAAAAAGAAAAAGAGGTAAAAGAAGCGAAGAAGAAGAAATAATAATATTTGCAAGTATAACGACTTTAATTACATAATATTAACGGAGAATCTCCGTTGTTCCAACAACTGGACAACTGAGACCAGTGTTCCAACAACTGGACCACTGAGACCAGTGTTCCAACAACTGGACCACTGAGACCAGTGTTCCAACAACTGGACCACTGAGACCAGTGTTCCAACAACTGGACCACTGAGACCAGTGTTCCAACAACTAGACCACTGAGACCAGTGTTCCAACAACTAGACCACTGAGACCAGTGTTCCAACAACTGGACCACTGAGACCAGTGTTCCAACAACTGGACCACTGAGACCAGTGTTCCAACAACTGGACCACTGAGACCAGTGTTCCAACAACTGGACCACTGAGACCAGTGTTCCAACAACTGGACCACTGAGACCAGTGTTCCAACAACTAGACCACTGAGACCAGTGTTCCAACAACTGGACCACTGAGACCAGTGTTCCAACAACTGGACCACTGAGACCAGTGTTCCAACAACTGGACCACTGAGACCAGTGTTCCAACAACTGGACCACTGAGACCAGTGTTCCAACAACTGGACCACTGAGACCAGTGTTCCAACAACTAGACCACTGAGACCAGTGTTCCAACAACTGGACCACTTAGACCAGTGTTCCAACAACTGGACCACTGAGACCAGTGTTCCAACAACTGGACCACTGAGACCAGTGTTCCTACAACTGGACCACTGAGACCAGTGTTCCAACAACTGGACCACTGAGACCAGTGTTCCAACAACTAGACCACTGAGACCAGTGTTCCAACAACTGGACCACTGAGACCAGTGTTCTAACAACTGGACCACTGAGACCAGTGTTCCAACAACTAGACCACTGAGACCAGTGTTCCAACAACTGGACCAGTGTTCCAACAACTGGACCAGTGTTCCAACAACTAGACCACTGAGACCAGTGTTCCAACAACTGGACCACTGAGACCAGTATTCCAACAACTAGACCACTGAGACCAGTGTTCCAACAACTAGACCACTGAGACCAGTGTTCCAACAACTGGACCACTGAGACCAGTGTTCCAACAACTAGACCACTGAGACCAGTGTTCCAACAACTAGACCACTGAGACCAGTGTTCCAACAACTAGACCACTGAGACCAGTGTTCCAACAACTAGACCACTGAGACCAGTGTTCCAACAACTAGACCACTGAGACCAGTGTTCCAACAACTAGACCACTGAGACCAGTGTTCCAACAACTAGACCACTGAGACCAGTGTTCCAACAACTAGACCACTGAGACCAGTGTTCCAACAACTAGACCACTGAGACCAGTGTTCCAACAACTAGACCACTGAGACCAGTGTTCCAACAACTAGACCACTGAGACCAGTGTTCCAACAACTAGACCACTGAGACCAGTGTTCCAACAACTAGACCACTGAGACCAGTGTTCCAACAACTAGACCACTGAGACCAGTGTTCCAACAACTAGACCACTGAGACCAGTGTTCCAACAACTAGACCACTGAGACCAGTGTTCCAACAACTAGACCACTGAGACCAGTGTTCCAACAACTAGACCACTGAGACCAGTGTTCCAACAACTAGACCACTGAGACCAGTGTTCCAACAACTAGACCACTGAGACCAGTGTTCCAACAACTAGACCACTGAGACCAGTGTTCCAACAACTAGACCACTGAGACCAGTGTTCCAACAACTAGACCACTGAGACCAGTGTTCCAACAACTAGACCACTGAGACCAGTGTTCCAACAACTAGACCACTGAGACCAGTGTTCCAACAACTAGACCACTGAGACCAGTGTTCCAACAACTAGACCACTGAGACCAGTGTTCCAACAACTAGACCACTGAGACCAGTGTTCCAACAACTAGACCACTGAGACCAGTGTTCCAACAACTAGACCACTGAGACCAGTGTTCCAACAACTAGACCACTGAGACCAGTGTTCCAACAACTAGACCACTGAGACCAGTGTTCCAACAACTAAACCACTGAGACCAGTGTCCCAACAACTAGACCACTGAGACCAGTGTTCCAACAACTAGACCACTGAGACCAGTGTTCCAACAACTAGACCACTGAGACCAGTGTTCCAACAACTAGACCACTGAGACCAGTGTTCCAACAACTAGACCACTGAGACCAGTGTTCCAACAACTAGACCACTGAGACCAGTGTTCCAACAACTAGACCACTGAGACCAGTGTTCCAACAACTAGACCACTGAGACCAGTGTTCCAACAACTAGACCACTGAGACCAGTGTTCCAACAACTAGACCACTGAGACCAGTGTTCCAACAACTAGACCACTGAGACCAGTGTTCCAACAACTAGACCACTGAGACCAGTGTTCCAACAACTAGACCACTGAGACCAGTGTTCCAACAACTAGACCACTGAGACCAATGTTCCAACAACTAGACCACTGAGACCAGTGTTCCAACAACTAGACCACTGAGAGCAGTGTTCCAACAACTAGACCACTGAGCCCAGTGTTCCAACAACTAGACCACTGAGACCAATGTTCCAACAACTAGACCACTGAGACCAGTGTTCCAACAACTAGACCACTGAGACCAGTGTTCCAACAACTAGACCACTGAGACCAGTGTTCCAACAACTAGACCACTGAGACCAGTGTTCCAACAACTAGACCACTGAGACCAGTGTTCCAACAACTAGACCACTGAGACCAGTGTTCCAACAACTAGACCACTGAGACCAGTGTTCCAACAACTAGACCACTGAGACCAGTGTTCCAACAACTAGACCACTGAGACCAGTGTTCCAACAACTAGACCACTGAGACCAATGTTCCAACAACTAGACCACTGAGACCAGTGTTCCAACAACTGGACCACTGAGACCAGTGTTCCAACAACTAGACCACTGAGACCAATGTTCCAACAACTAGACCTGGTAGTTTTGAGACCGTCTTGTAGTGGTTTTGAGTCACGAGAGTTGTCGTGCCTCTAGGGTAGGTAGGCAGGTGTTCGCCTTCTGTATCTATCAGACGACACAGACTCATAGTCTCCACCACTCCTTTCAAATTCAAATTTAAATACTTATTTCCTGGAAAAGCTTACAATGTGTGGTTTATACGTTATAAGATTTTAATTACAAAGATGGCCACCATCGTGCCTAGGCACTTCGGGCAGGTTAATACTAATTCTTACGCTATATTGATATAGGTTATAATTGAGAAGTACATTTGAACATATTATTAGATACGTAATTAGATACATTCCCAATTAGGTACATACGTAATTAGGTTTAAAATAGTTAGGTAGTACAAATCATATAATAATATTACAAATGGTAGATTTAGTAATGGGATTCGATTTGTCTTGGCATGATACATTGCTGAATGACCCATACGGGTTTAGTGATTTACATAAAATGAAATACTATTGTGATTACTACTACAACAACAGCAACAACAACTACTACTGGAAATAAATGGTATAAAATACCGACACAATGGAAATATAAACACACATGCAGTATAATGTGATCCTTTATTGACAACGTTCCGCCCACACAGTGGGCTTTTTCAAATCACAGATCTACCTGGGGTGGAAGGTACGCGAGTATTTATAGTCAGGTTCAGAATGTTGAGGTCAGGTGGAGAATGCTGCATCTGATGATGTACCGAGTGGGGTTATATCAAGGGACCTCCAAACACGTATTTCAGAACACCAATACGCAAACAGGTCTGACGATACAAGGAATGTCTGTGTACAACACCGTAATTCACACAACCACTTGATAAACTACAGAAACTCAAGATTTATCGCCACAGAAGACAACACTCAATACCGAAGAATCCTGGAATCATCACTTATTTCTATATCCGACAACTTCAACCAGAATAGTGGCTTCTATAACATAGCTGAACCACTTGCCAAGAAACTTCTCCATCGCTATCCCACATAAGAACATAGGAATGGAACAACACTGCAGAAGGTCTGCTCACAAACTTACCCAATCTCCTTTCCAAGCTACCCAAGATTTTAGACTCTATAACCCCACTTGAAAAAGCTCACTATGTGGGCGAAACGTTGTCAATAAAGGATCACATTATACTGCATATGTGTTTATATTTCCAACAACTACTACTACTAATGCTACTGCTACTACAATTCACAATAATGCTGCTAACAATACTCAGAAGAATGAAGGGGCTGATGATAATGATGACCAGGGTTCGAACTAATGGAAACAAAATTGCCTTCATAAAGAGGGCTGGGAATACCAGTCACACCGCTTGCATCATCAGCAAGTCTTGCTGTCCTGTATCTGTGTGACCTTGAGAGTCCGCACGACACCCAAGTTGCTGCTGCCATGCCGGTGAGGAAGGATGGGGGAGAGGCAGATAAGGGGAAGAGGTAGGGAGTTGGGGACAAGTGTCATACGGTGTAGCAGCCCACATTAAACCTCCCCGCCAAACTATACCCCTGGTTAGTCCAGTTTATGGTATAAACCTTGGTAATAAATACCGACAAGTTGGTTTGCTTACGTGTCTTTCTAAACCAGTCTAGTTTATACCCCCGGGCTATAAAACAGGCTAGCCCAGAATATACCTCTCTAGTTCAGATTATACCCCTCCCCTTCTTGCTTTTTTCATAAACAAGTTTATATTTCAATGTCCTGAGTTTTTTTTCATCATAATTTACATATTTTAGGCTAGATCAGGGTATATCTCTCCTGTCCAGATAATACCTCCTTGTGTTTTCCAAGAAGGTAATTCGGATCCAAAAATAATAACCCAAAATGGATGAAAGGTCGAATCAAGCACCTTATAGGCATTAAGAAAAGTGAATATTAAGATGGTATAAAATACCGACAGGTTGGTAAGACATGTTCAGCAGTTCAATATCTTTATTCCGGAACGTTTCGCCTAAAGTATCCTCAGCACATCCATAATCCGGATCCTGCCAGGCGTCAGGTTCGTCAAACAGTGAAGCCATTTCGTACTGACAGTGGAACTCTCTTCCATGTGCGACTGATGCCAATGTCATGGCCACAGCCAGCTTGATAGGATATGACGTTGCAGTATATACCAGTGGCTAACGTATCCTGCCAGCTTTATTCTCCAGAGCTTAACAGATCATGTGTTATATCTTGAGAATGTGTTAGAGCACTTCAATGTTGTAACCAATGTTTAGATATAATAATATTGTTTTCTTAGCGCATGCTTCATTGTAATCTGCACTTGTTTAGACTGCAGCTGCACACTAATCTGCACTTGTTTAGACTGCAGCTGCACACTAATCTGCACTTGTTTAGACTGCAGCTGCACACTAATCTGCACTTGTTTAGACTGCAGCTGCACACTAATCTGCACTTGTTTAGACTGCAGCTGCACACTAATCTGCACTTGTTTAGACTGCAGCTGCACACTAATCTGCACTTGTTTAGATTGCAGCTGCCTATTAATCAAGAGCGCTAGCTAGATCGCTAGCGCACTCAGGTCACACACTGAGGCCCGGAGTTCGAATCTCCAGTACGGCTGGAAAAGATAACATGTTTCCATAAGACACCTGCTGTCCATGTTCACCCATCAGTATAAAATGGGAACCTGGGTGTTAGTCGACTGGTGTGGGTCGCAGCCTGGGACGAAATTGATCTAATTAGCCCGAAATGTTCTGCATAAGAAGCTGCTTCCTATATAGTAGTGTCATTGATGTCAGCTAGGACTGTATACCTTGTATATGTACTTGTATAAATAAAGATATTATATTATTATTCTCATTTAAAACTGTGTCGGAAGGCGAGATGGAAGCACAGATGCAAAACAGCACAGGTGTGACAACATAAATGAAGAGTAACACAGGCGTGATTGAAAGAAGCAGAGTAATACAGGTGAGGGAAAATTATAGGTGAAATCGACAAAAGGCGAATGTGAATCTGTGATTGAAAATAGCGTACATGAGACACACTCAGAGAGAGAGAGAGAGAGAGAGAGAAAGAGAGAGAGAAAGAGAGAGAGAGAATAATGTATATAGAAGGTGCTTGGGGGTTTGGTACCAAATCTGCACACTACCGTAGATACAGATACAGAAGAATATGTAAAATAAACCCAGTGACAAACACGGGCATAATAAGAGAACTTTGTATCAACATTCGTGGCCCCAGACTGTTAAACACATTACCATAAGATATGGGAAACATAGCCGGAACAAGTGTTGAAGTTTTCAAGAGGAAACTGGACACGTACCTCCGCCAAGTACCAACTCAGCCAAGCTGTGATGGATATGTGGACCAGTGGGCCGTCAGCAGCAACAGCCTGGTTAATATGGCAAGCACCAAGCAAGCCTGGCTGCGAGAGTAGGAAAACTCTTGACAGCCTTCAAACTTGTCATGTCAGGAGGGGGGTGTCGTACCAGGAGGGGGATGAATGTCACATCAAGAAAGGGTGTCCTATCGGGAGTGCATGAGTGTCGTACAAGGGGAGTGCGAGAACTCCAGATAAAGAGCACTCTGTACCACTTAAAACTCCACTTGAACCAGTCCTCTTCAAGTATTATTAATACATTCTCTACAGCTACTCTGTTAAACACGAAGAGTCAATCACGTCATATTCAGAGAAATATTACTGGTGAAAATGATATACTAGTAAATGAGAAAATAATATACCAGTATAGTGGGGGTATGCTATAACGAAAGGTTTATATAACGAATATTTACATAACGAACGATAATTCTCTCCTCAGCTGCATCTTGCATGCTGAACAACACTAAGCTGAAGTTTACCTGGAGAGGGTTTCCGGGGTCAACGCCCCCGCGGCCCGATCTGAGACCAGTCCTCATGGTGGATCAGGGTCTGATCAACCAGGCTGTTACTGCTGGCCGCACGCAAGTTGACGTGCGAACCACAGCCCGGTTGGTTAGGTACTGACTTTAGGTGCCTGTCCAGTGCCTGCCTGAAGACAGTACAGTAATTTTATTTTTGTACGAATTTATCATTTTTTATTACAGGTATTAATGATAGACTTTATTTTGGGAGTTTAAATGCACATTTATGCACTTTTTTTTACAATGTTGTACATTATTTTTCATTGTTAAGAGGTTGTACTTGGGGCCCTGGAACGGAGTAGCCTTATAACGAGCGAACACTATAACGAACGAGGTTCTAGAATTAATTAGATTCGTTATAGCATACCCTACTGTACATACTTTATTACACTAGTACTTCCAGAGTTACTAATTCCCAGTAGTAGTACCATGGTATAAACCTTGGTAATAAATACCGACAAGTTGGTTTAGAAAGACACGTAAGCAAACACTATAACATATTTATTAGAAAACGTTTCGGTCCTGGGACCTTGATCACTTCTAACATACAGAGGTAGAAAGACATTATATATATAGGCGGAGAGTGAGATGTGACGCACGTGACCTGAGGAATGTCATAAGAACATAAGAATGGAGGAACACTGTAGAAGGCCTACTGGCCCATGCGAGGCAGGTCCTTATCAAAACAACCTCTGCCTATGATGAGGACGGGTAGACGATGAAATCATGTGACTCCTGTGTTGTTGGGTTGGTGCTGCTTAAGTATCATGTATGCCAATGTTTTTGAAATTTTGTAGTTTCCAGTGTTGCGTTCTATAGTGTCGGTGACGGCGATTAGTGAGGCTTCTAGGCACCGTCGGCGTCTGAGGTCTGGTTCGGTGAGAACGAGTTGTGCCTCGTTCCAGTTCATCAAATGCCCCGTGGAGTCTCTGTGGAGGACACAGGCGTACCTTACATCGTCTCTGTTAGAGGCATTTCGATGCTCATTCAGGCGGACTGCAAGATCTCTGCCTGTCTCGCCTACATATTTCTTGGGACAGAACCCACAGGGGATAGTGTAGACGCCTGCTGTAGAAGTTAGAGGTGTGGGGCTGCGTTTCGTAGTGAGGTCTTTGATAGATGATGTGTTTATGGTGGAAACGTTGATGTTACTCATAGCAAGTGCCCGGCGAGTATTCGTGGCAACATCGCCACATGGGAGTACTATGAACTGTTTAGGGGGCTGTTCCATGGGCGGTTTGTTGAGGATAGCTTGTGCCTTGAGTCTGCAATCTCGGATGAAGAAAGATGGGAACTGAAGACGTGTAAAGGCTTGTGTTATGTAAGTGCATTCTTCTTCTAGAAAACAAGGGCTGGAGATGCGAAGAGCTCTCAAGAAGAAGCCAATGAGGACTCCTCTCTTAGTGCGGGTGTCTTGGTGTGAATAAAAGTGTATAAGATCGTCCTTGTTGGTAGGTTTTCTATACACTTTGAAGAGAAGTTTGTCACTGTCGGGAGATCTGCACAGTAGAACGTCGAGGAAAGGAAGTTTGCCATCATTTTCGAGTTCAAGTGTAAACTTTATTGATGGTTCAACTGCATTGATCTTGTTGAGAAGGGCCTGGATATTGAGACGTCTCGGATACATGAAGAGGTTGGCAAGCACAGGACTGAGCGGGCTGCCCATTCCATCCCAAAGCATAGTGTTTGGTCTGACACTGCAACACACACCTTTCTCTCCTACTCAAAGCTAATAGTCTTCGGAACCGACACATCTTCCTAGAAGACTGTCTTGCTGAGATGGTGGTACCACGGTCCACTCCTCGACAACTGACCACATCTAGACACCCTTTCTCTCCTGCTGTTTACGCCTACCTTAGAGAAAGCTCTGATGAACTGCGACATGCTCAGAAGGAGGCCTCATTACGTGCCGCTCAGATTCGTGCTTCACTTCCTACTCCTGACAGAAGGACTGCAGAATATATACTCAGCCAAGTTACCACTGCCAACATCCAACAGAAATTGAAGCTATCACGAAAACTACAAGACCTGTGCTCCCACAGCAAATGGAGCGAAATGGGACGACCAGAAATCATAAATAACTTATCTTCCTATACACTAACCGTCACCGAGACAGAAGCCCTCAGCCTAGGGCTCAAGTTTACTACTGGCATCAACAAGAAACATAATCTGGTGGATATGGTAACCAAGAACCAACCTTTTGGAGACTCCGAGTTTCAAAAGGGCTTTGTCCAAGGAATTATCACTGCTGCAGCTACTGAGCCTTCAAGACCGGTCATTCCCAGAAGATACATCCAAGCACTCAGGAACTTGGCCAACAACGATGATATCGTCATTACAACCGCTGACAAAGGAGGTGGTGTGGTGTTACTCAACACTGTCGACTACAACAATAAAGTCTTAAATCTTCTCAACGATGCCAACACATACCAGCCTGTATCGGAATCAGTGCTACTTCAAAGTACCCAGACTTTCCTTCAAAAGGCTCGTAGCATCTTACGAAAATCAGAACAAGGCAAAAAACTACTTAAACTTTTACCAGGTCAACCGAAACCAGCACGCCTGTATGGCCTTCCTAAGACACACAAACCTGGCATCCCACTACGGCCTATCACTTCGGGCATAGGGAGTGCACCACACAGACTAGCCGGCCACCTTGCCAAATACCTTTCAGCGCTTCTGGGCACCATCAGTCAAGCCCACCTCAAACACTCAGGTGACCTTCTCTCCCGAATTTCCAACCTGAATGTCAAAAACAAAAGCATGGCTTCCTTCGATGTCACAGCCCTCTTTACCAACGTTCCTACTGACGCTGCAATCAACATTCTGAGACAGAGGCTCACTGAAAACCACGACCTCCCTTTACCTCTTCTAGATTTCATCAATCTAGTGGAACTTTGTGTTAATTTCAACTTCTTCAAGTATCAGGACAACTGTTACAAACAATGCTTTGGGATGGCAATGGGCAGCCCGCTCAGTGCTGTGCTTGCCAACCTCTTCATGGAAAACCTGGAGACAGAGAAATTCAGCACCCTCATTCCCAACACCGTTACCTGGCTAAGATACGTTGATGATATATTGGTTTTCTATCCGAGACGTCTCAATATCCAGGCCCTTCTCAACAAGATCAATGCAGTTGAACCATCAATAAAGTTTACACTTGAACTCGAAAATGATGGCAAACTTCCTTTCCTCGACGTTCTACTGTGCAGATCTCCCGACAGTGACAAACTTCTCTTCAAAGTGTATAGAAAACCTACCAACAAGGACGATCTTATACACTTTTATTCACACCAAGACACCCGCACTAAGAGAGGAGTCCTCATTGGCTTCTTCTTGAGAGCTCTTCGCATCTCCAGCCCTTGTTTTCTAGAAGAAGAATGCACTTACATAACACAAGCCTTTACACGTCTTCAGTTCCCATCTTTCTTCATCCGAGATTGCAGACTCAAGGCACAAGCTATCCTCAACAAACCGCCCATGGAACAGCCCCCTAAACAGTTCATAGTACTCCCATGTGGCGATGTTGCCACGAATACTCGCCGGGCACTTGCTATGAGTAACATCAACGTTTCCACCATAAACACATCATCTATCAAAGACCTCACTACGAAACGCAGCCCCACACCTCTAACTTCTACAGCAGGCGTCTACACTATCCCCTGTGGGTTCTGTCCCAAGAAATATGTAGGCGAGACAGGCAGAGATCTTGCAGTCCGCCTGAATGAGCATCGAAATGCCTCTAACAGAGACGATGTAAGGTACGCCTGTGTCCTCCACAGAGACTCCACGGGGCATTTGATGAACTGGAACGAGGCACAACTCGTTCTCACCGAACCAGACCTCAGACGCCGACGGTGCCTAGAAGCCTCACTAATCGCCGTCACCGACACTATAGAACGCAACACTGGAAACTACAAAATTTCAAAAACATTGGCATACATGATACTTAAGCAGCACCAACCCAACAACACAGGAGTCACATGATTTCATCGTCTACCCGTCCTCATCATAGGCAGAGGTTGTTTTGATAAGGACCTGCCTCGCATGGGCCAGTAGGCCTTCTACAGTGTTCCTCCATTCTTATGTTCTTATGACATTCCTCAGGTCACGTGCGTCACATCTCACTCTCCGCCTATATATATAATGTCTTTCTACCTCTGTATGTTAGAAGTGATCAAGGTCCCAGGACCGAAACGTTTTCTAATAAATATGTTATAGTGTTTGCTTACGTGTCTTTCTAAACCAACAGGTGGAAGGAAAGGGAAGCAAATGTGCAGTTTGTTTGTGAAACCCTGGAGGATTTGATTCTCTGCAACGTAGTTAACCCCATAAGTTCCCAGGCTTCTTTCTCTGTAGATTCGCCGGTATAATCACACAGCCCGGGTCTTTTCTAAGAAGTGGCCCGGCCTTGGCTCCCTGTCATGGGAGTGTCTCAGACCAATGTCTGCCGTGGGAGGAGGTACAAGTACCTTCTCATCTTCTGGAACTACCTGTCCCCAGGCCTAGCCCCATTCCCTGCCCCCACGGGGCTCAGAGGGAGAAGCTAGGCACCTTGGGTTGCCACAAACCCCGCCCACACTGGGCTCCAAGGGTGTGGTAGCTGCATAGCAGCAGACAATGTCTGGAGATGCAAAGGCAGCATGCACTACAGGATCCTTTTGGAGCCACACCCCAAGCTTTGGGCATTAAGCCCGAGCACTGAGGAAGCTCAAGATTGCCTCTTGCAGTGTGTTGCTGCTGCTACTTCACTTGTCCGTCGCACTCTGAGCTCCCAAGCGAGACTGGAGAGTATAGCGACCCGGCCATTAAGATGGGTGATAAAATGTGCAAAACAGATTCCCTTTAGCTAGGCTGATTCCCGTTGGAGTCCTTGGATTCTCTTTCCCGTGATGCAACCCACAACAATAACCTGAGTATCTGTTTACTACTAAGAGAAACAGAGACAACAGGTAGAAGACCTGCCCCTATGTCTCACCTCACAAAGAATTCGAACTCACATCCTTTTGTTATCTTAAAATAATACAAAAGCCAGAGCATAGAAATTATATCTTCGTGTGCGTCAACGCGACAGATAACAAATAAATTAAGGCACCAAGTAATGAAGGAGGTTGTGCTGAGGTACCCGGACACACATTATCACGCCTCGCTCAAGCGCCCTCAGAGTGGTGTTAATTCGTCAGGCAGCAACAGTGTCTCCTGACACTGGTCTTAATCAGATGATGACCCATCACAGGTTAAGCATCTGATGATGTACCGGAGCTACGTTTTACACTCCATTCGAAAAACCAAGGATCATTATTACATGGAAGTGTATCTTAAGATGAGAGATCATTCTCACAACAACGTCAGCGATTCATTATGACTGGCAACATAATATTTTCAGAGTAACAACAAATTATATTAGTGCAAGTTCCCTTCTCTCTCTCTCTCTCTCTCTCTCTCTCTCTCTCTCTCTCTCTCTCTCTCTCTCCCTCTTTCGCACTAACCGAGTGCAGTAGTCTACTGTGTAGGCTAAACGTTTCGGAATAAAGATACCTGACTATTTCACATGTGTCTTACTGAGTTGAGTTTGCGGGGGTTGAGTCTTAGCTCCTGGCCCTCCCTCTTAAACTACAGTCACCAGCATTACTGATTCCTGGTTTTTCAGAACCTTTCATACCTGCTCTGGAAACTACGTACAGGGTTTACATCTTCCTCATTCAGCAATTTTCCTCTTATTTACCTCCATGAGAGTGAAAAAAAGTCTCCTAACATCCCCGTGTCACCCTTGTGTTTTAACGTCTATCTTTCACCCCCTGTCAGGTCCTCTAAGTATCTCGTATGCCGTAATCATGTCTTCCCTAGTCTCTTATGCGCGCGCGCGCGTGTGTGTGTGTGTGTGTGTGTGTGTGTGTATGTGTGTGTGTGTGTGTGTGTGTGTGTGTGTGTGTGTGTGTGTGTGTGTGTGTGTGTGTGTGTGTGTGTGTGTGTGTGTGTGTGTGTGTGTGTGTGTGTGTGTGTATGTGCGCGCGCGAGCGTGTGTGTGCGAGCGTAGGGGGTTGAGTTGCAGGTCCTGGGCCCCTGCCTCTTCTCTGGCCGCTACTGGGCTCCTCCCCTGGCTGCGTGAGCCCTGTTATACCTATTCTTAAAGACACGTATGAATTAATCACCTCTCTGTCCAGCTCATTTCATGTCCTGATCACTCTGAAACTATGACTGACCTGTGTATTTGTCTTCTAGCTGTGCCCTCGTCTTCACGTTCCCCGCCTTTCAAACAGTTTGTTCCTGTCCACCCAATCAATTCCTCCCTCATTATGTCACTTCTGGTCCTTGTCCTCTAATGTCATTACGTTCAGATCCTCGAGCTTCTCCTCATAGCCCTTTAACTCCTGGACTGGTCTCGCTACGTACCTTGGTCCATTCTTCAGATTCTTGACATGCTTTATCAGGTGAGGAGTTCCATGATGGTGCTGTATACTCCAAGACAGATCTGACGTATGTCGTATATAGGACCGTGAATAACTTTGTCAAGATTTCTGAAAGCTACGCTTGGATCTGCTAAATGAGCATTTGCTGCAGAGGTTATTCAGTTTAAATGTTCCTATGGTGATGTTCTCGGCACTTTCCTTACCCCTAGGTGAACAAAAGGTTTGCAGCCTCTGTCCTCCGAGTCTATACTCAGTTTGAGGTCTTTTAACCCCTTCTCCAATTATATCATAACCTTGCATCTGTTGGGGTGAATTCCAGTAGCCACTTGTCTCCCTAATCCTACAGTTTATCTAGTCTTTCCTTGCCCTCCTCATTAATTTTAAACCATATGCAAAGAAAGTTACATCTAGTATATCATCAACATATACAAGAAACAGAACAGGCTCTAATGCCAATCCTTGTGGGAATCTACTTGTAAAACTTTCCCAATTCTACCGTTCCTCTCTGACCATCACTCTGTCTCCTTCCTGTAAGGTATTCTTTAATCCACTGTAGCGAGTTCCCTTTTTCTTACCTGCTTAAGACCTTTTCTCTGTCTTTTGTGAGGTACAGTATGAAATGCTTTCTTCCTCTCCACAAGAATGTAGTCTACTGATGTTTCTTTCCTGCCTCACGTCTGTTACTTTGTTACAGAACTTCAGCAGCCTTGCGAGACAAAATTTGCCATCTCTAAAAGATACCTAACTGTTGCACATGTGCCTTACTTAAGTACTTGTCGGTATTTATATAACACCATTATATTCACTTTTTAAATCGTTTGTTCATCTGCTCACAGTTAGATTTTGCCACCGAAATGGCTAGTTTATTGTGCACCCCATATCGTAGCACAAGAGCACATGGGTACACAAAAGGGCTAGGAACTAGGCCCCAAAAGGGTTAGCAGGAGTACATTTGGATTTATATCTACAGTTCACTTATCTGTTACAAGCAAATTTAGGAAATTTGCTTAGTATATCTGGTAGCTTATTTTCATTAATAAGATATCTTGACATGTCACATAGGTTATTATACTATCTCTATATTCCTCAATAAGTGGACAATTAAGCACATAGTGTTCAAGATAGTGACCATTGGACTGGCCACATACTTTGCATTTGGTTTGATCATCATGTGTGTGTCTGTCAAACTGTCCGAAGTACTTGTAACCCAGCCTAGACCTGGCCACTACAACATCAGTCAGTCTGCTCACATGGCAAGTTGCTCCATAAACGTACTTATCTACGTTCATGTTATCGTAGTGGGTTATATATCTACTCAGGCTTCTAATTACATTCCTATAACATTGAATTTCATTATTTACTCGATTCCTAATATTATTCTAAATGCTAGACACAGATATACCAAAGTTATATTCTACATTCTCCGTCAGGGTACTTTTCTTGGCTAACATATCAACTTTATCATGAAGGAGTAATCCAGTGAGTGATGGGATCCATATAATTGTACATTAATTCCTTTTTCCCGGATTTTTTGAGTATCTATACCTGGATTCTCTAATGAGCATGTTGTTAGAGTCATTATGTGAGTCAAGAGCCCTCAATGATGACAAAGAATCAGTAATGATGACAGAGTTAAGCTCAGTGTCATAAGTTAGCTTTAGCGCCATTACGATTGCAAACAATTCAGTTTGCAGTGTAGACGCCCAGTTGTTAATTCTTATGCCTAACTCAACAAAGTTGCTATTGTTCTTAACTAGGGAGGTGACAACCAGAGCAGATGCAGCCCTAGTGATTTAAGGAAGGGATTACTAGTAATGAGCTTCTTGGGAGGAGCTTGCAGGTATGTGATATTAAATGAACACATCTTCCATGGAGGGGTGAAATGCTCTTGTCTACAGTGATACAGTTCATGCAAGTTATAAAACTTAATATAGCTGCATGTTTTCACAACCCATTTAGATCTATGTGTATTTACTTCTAGACATTTAGTAAGATTCATTGAGAGAGAGAAAAAAAAACTTGAAAGCAGACTGGCTCTAATGTTGCTTGATGACGTAAGTGGCAGGAGCAATGCAGCTTCAAAGAAAACCTAACTAGGGGATATCTAACATAAATCATAATCTTACTGGGCAAGACAGCTGAATATGCTGATATCCTTGTAGGTTTGTCATTCTAGGTAATGGTCTTGGTTCATAGTCGAGATAAATGCTCGGCCACTTGACGACGCTTTGCGAGCGTATCATGATACATGACATGCGGGTTCCATGACATGCGGGTTCCATGACATGCAGAAAAAAATATGCATGAATATTTAACAGGAAAGGTGGAAACAGAATTTTGTTACTACTGCTAGGGTTCATGCAGCCATCACCGCTGTTTCTGTTTCTACCACTAATGTTACCACATCCTGGCAGACAAAATTAACCTGAGTTGCCCGAAATACTCTGCATAACCAGGGACTTTCTATATAGTATGTCATTAATGTCAGGTAGGGCTGTGTGTGTGTGTACTCACCTATTTGTACTCACCTATTTGTGGTTGCAGGGGTCGAGTCCTAGCTCCTGGCCCCGCCTCTTCACCGGTTGCTACTAGACCCTCTCTCTCCCCGCTCCATGAGCTTTATCAAACCTCGTCTTAAAACTGTGTATGGTTCCTGCCTCCACTACGTCATTTTCTAGGCTATTCCACTGCCTTACAACTCTATGACTGAAGAAATACTTCCTACTATCTCTCTGACTCATTTGTGTCTTCAACTTCCAATTGTGGCCTCTTGTTTCTGTGTCCCCTCCCTGGAACATCCTGTCCTTGTCCACCTTGTCTATTCCACGCAGTATTTTATATGTCGTTATCATGTCTCCCCTGACCCTCCTGTCCTCCAGTGTCGTCAGGCCGATTTCCCTTAATCTTTCTTCATAGGACATTCCCCTTAGCTCTGGAACTAACCTTGTTGCAAACCTTTGTACTTTCTCTAGTTTCTTGACGTGCTTTATCAAGTGCGGGTTCCAAACAGGTGCTGCATACTCCAGTATGGGCCTGACATACACGGTGTACAGTGTCTTGAATGATTCCTTACTAAGGTGTCGGAATGCTGTTCTCAGGTTTGCCAGGCGCCCATATGCTGCAGCAGTTATCTGATTGATGTGTGCTTCCGGAGACATGCTCGGTGTTATACTCACCCCAAGATCTTTCTCCTTGAGTGAGGTTTGCAGTCTTTGGCCACCTAGCCTATACTCTGTCTGTGGTCTTCTGTGCCCTTCCCCTATCTTCATGACTTTGCATTTGGCAGGATTAAATTCGAGAAGCCATTTGCTGGACCAGGTGTCCAGTCTGTCCAGGTCTCTTTGAAGTCCTGCCTGGTCCTCATCAGATTTAATTCTCCTCATTAACTTCACATCATCTGCAAACAGGGACACTTCTGAGTCTAACCCTTCCGTCATGTCGTTCACATATACCAAAAATAGCACTGGTCCTAGGACCGACCCCTGTGGGACCCCGCTCGTCACAGGTGCCCACTGTGATACATCATTACGTACCATGACTCGTTGTTGCCTCCCTGTCAGGTATTCTCTGATCCATTGCAGTGCCCTTCCTGTTATATGCGCCTGATGCTCTAGCTTCTGCACTAATCTCTTGTGAGGAACTGTGTCAAAGGCCTTCTTGCAGTCCAAGAAGATGCAATCAACCCACCCCTCTCTCTCTTGTCTTACTTCTGTTATTTTATCATAAAACTCCAGAAGGTTTGTGACACAGGATTTGCCTTCCGTGAATCCGTGCTGGTTGGCATTTATACTCCTGTTCCGTTCCAGGTGCTCCACCACTCTCCTCCTGATAATCTTCTCCATAATTTTGCATACTATACACGTCAATGACACAGGTCTATAGTTTAGTGCCTCTTTTCTGTCTCCTTTTTTGAAAATGGGAACTACATTTGCCGTCTTCCATACCTCAGGTAGTTGCCCAGTTTCCAGGGATGTGTTGAAGATTGTGGTAAGTGGTACGCACAACATATCTGCTCCCTCTCTAAGGACCCATGGAGAGATGTTGTCCGGTCCCATTGCCTTTGAGGTATCGATGTCCCTTAGCAGTTTCTTCACCTCCTCCTCATCTGTATGTATGTCGTCCAACACTTGTTGGTGTATTCCTTGTTGGTGTCCCCATCTGGTCTGTCCCCCCAGAGTCCTTCCTGTCTCTACTGTAAATACTTCCTTAAATCTCGTGTTGAGCTCCTCACATACCTCTTGATCGTTTCTTGTGAGTTCTCCACCTTCTTTCCTCAGCCTTATCACCTGGTCCTTGACTGTTGTCTTCCTCCTAATGTGGCTATACAGCAGTTTCGGGTCAGATTTGACTTTCGATGCTATGTCGTTTTCATACTGTCGCTGGGCCTCCCTCCTTATCTGCGCATACTCGTTTCTGGCTCTTCTACTAATCTCCTTGTTTTCCTGGGTCCTATGCCTCCTGTACCTTTTCCATTCTCTGTTGCACTTAGTTTTTGCCTCCCTACACCTTCGGGTAAACCAAGGACTCGTTTTGGTCTTCCTATTATTTCTGTTTCCCTTGGGAACAAAACTTTCCTCTGCCTCCTTGCACTTTGTTGCCACATATTCCATCATCTCGTTTACTGATTTTCCTACCA
>NW_027198817.1:0-10000 GCF_038502225.1 Cherax quadricarinatus
GGTATGATAGGACGAGTGAGGCCACGAGAAGTGTGTGACAGTTCCTAAGTAGTATAGAAGGGAGGCCAGACACTCAAATATAGCCCCTACCACCACAACTAATTGCAACTATGTTAGATACAAGGACACATGCGAGACTAATTATTTGTCAAACCGTTACAACTTGACAAAGCTCCTGAAGAGCGAAACGTTGCCTCATTAAAATGTCGCATTAGTTGCATATGTGTCCTTTTACATAATATATTGTAGGTAATTCTACCAACATTATTACTAAGTACAACTAGGTTAATTTAAGTTGTGACGAATGTGAAATCTAGGTAAGATGGGAGGTGGTGTGGTGGACAGTGTGTACTGAAGTGGGTTGAAATATTTAATAAAAAAAAGTTAAAATCTATTTGGCATACTCCTACTCCGTCAACTGCCCAGTCCTTTAACCGTACACCTCGATTCCTCTTCAATCAAGGTTAGGTAAGGTTCGTCAGGAAACAGAACAAGTATTTACTGTGTCTGGTCTTAGATAATGACCCGCCATTGGAGCTTTTGGTCATCTGACCGAGACCTTCAGCTGGCTTACTGGTCCACCCTTTTAAAAATTAGGGTTTCGAAGATTTTATTCTTCAATCAACTCTCACCAACCGGGAATACATTGAAAGGCGGGTAGAAGAAGACTTAATTGTCCAGACGGAGGCTATGTGCCGAGGACAATATTCTACTGTTTAAATGGATGAGGCAATAATAGTAAAGCAGAGGACTCTCTCCCTACTCTCCATTTCCTCTGGCTACATCCGGCTTAACTCTGCTCCCCTACCACCCACGGCTGTGCTTACCTCACCAGCATCAAGGAACCTCGGAAATATAAACACATATGCAGTATAATGTGATCCTTTATTGACTACGTTTCGCCCACACAGTGGGCTTTTTCAAGTCACAAACAGATCTACCTGGGGTGGAAGTGACGAAAGTATTTATAGTCAGGTTCAGAATGCTGAGGTCAGGTGGAGAATGCTGCATCTGATGATGTACCGAGTGGGGTTATAGAGTCTAAAATCTTGGGTAGCTTGGAAAGGAGATTGGATAAGTTTGTGAGCAGACCTTCTACAGTGTTCTTCCATTCCTGTGTTCTTATGTGGGATAGCGATGAAGAAGTTTCTTGGCAAGTGGTTCAGCTATGTTACAGAAGCCACTATTCTGGTTGAAGTTGTCGGATATAGAAATAAGTGATGATTCCAGGATTCTTCGGTATTGAGTGTTGTCTTCTGTGGCGATAAGTCTTGTTTCCGTAGTTTATCAAGTGGTTGTGTGAATTACGGTGTTGTACACAGGCATTCCTTGTGTCGTCAGACCTGCTTGCGTACTGGTGTTCTGAAATACGTGTTTGGAGGTCCCTTGATGTTGCGCCCACGTATCCAATCTCCTTTCCAAGCTACCCAAGATTTTAGACTCTATAACCCCACTCAGTACATCATCAGATGCAGCATTCTCCACCTGACTTCAGCATTCTGAACCTGATTATAAATACTCGCGTCCCTTCCACCCCAGGTAGATCTGTTTGTGACTTGAAAAAGCCCACTGTGTGGGCGAAACGTAGTCAATAAAGGATCACATTATACTGCATGTGTGTTTATATTTCCATTGTGTCGGTATTTTATACCATTTATTTCCATCAAGGAACCTCCCTTGAAGGATGGGTGAGGTATAGACAGCGTAGTCAGTGGATGACAGGAGCTAGGGTAGCTATGGTGTGGGTGAGCTACCTCCATACATCTGGCTGACAAGCTCAACAACGAACATATGTCACCATATATACATCAATATATTTTCTACTTGTGATATGGCCACAGAGTGGCGCCTGACTCTCACCGCAGAGCAGTGTGTGTGTGTGTGTGTGTGTGTGTGTGTGTGTGTGTGTGTGTGTGTGTGTGTGTGTGTGTGTGTGTGTGTGTGTGTGTGTGTGTGTGTGTGTGTGTACTCACCTAATTGTGGTTGCAGGGGTCGATACACAGCTCCAGGCCCCGCCTCTTCACTAATAGCTACTAGGTCCTCTCTCTCACTCTCTCTCTCTCTCTCTCTCTCTCTCTCTCTGCCTCCAGAGCTTTGTCATACCTCGTCTTAAAGCTATGTATGGTTTCTGCCTCCACTACATCACTTGTTAGGCTATTCCACTTCCTGACGACTCTATGACTGAAAAAATACTTCCTAACATCCCTATAACTCGTTCGAGTGTTCAGCTTCCAATTGTGACCCCTTGTTTCTGTGTCCCCTCTCTGGAACACTCTGTCTACCTTATCTATTCCACGCAGTATTTTATATGTCGTTATCATGTCTCCCCTGATCCGCCTGTCCTCCAATGTCGTCAGTCCGATTTCCCTCAACCTTTCTTCGTAGGACATACCCCTGAGCTCCGGAACTAGCCTTGTTGCAAACCTTTGTACTTTCTCTAATTTCTTGACGTGTTTGCCCAAGTGTGGGTTCCAAACTGGAGCTGCATACTCCATTATGGGCATGATGTACACAGTGTACAGTGTCTTGAACGATTCCTTACTAAGGTATCAGAACGCTATTCTCAGGTTTTCCAGGCGCCCATATGCTGCAGCAGTTATCTGGTTGATGTGTGCCTCCAGAGACATGCTCGGTGTTATGGTCACCCCAAGATCTTTCTCCAAGAGCGAGGTTTGCAGTCTTTGGACACCTAGCCTATACTCTGTCTGCAGTCTTCTTTGCCCTTCTCCGATCTTCATGACTTTTCACTTGGCAGCGTTGAATTCAAGAAGCCAGTTGCTGGACCACGTGTTCAGCTTGTCCAGGTCTCTTTGAAGTCCTGTCTGATCCTCATCTGATTTAATTCTCCTCATTAACTTCACATCTCTGTGTGTGTGTGTGTGTGTGTGTGTGTGTGTGTGTGTGTGTGTGTGTTTACCTGTCATTATGTGGCTCAGGTATAACATAAATTAAAAAGTCTTACCTAATGATGGTGTAGGACAGACCAGAATCCAGTCTACTGATTTATCTTCAAATTATGTGTTAGTTGGGAAGACAGGAATTGCATCCCCCTATTTTTCTCTCTCCCATTTGCCTCATTCACCATTCTTGCAGTCTCGCCCATCACTCCTCTCTTCTCCAGTAAGACTCAACATTAGCAACAATGCTTCCTAACTAATGCTAACATATTATTTTGATTATTAGTATTATTACTATCATTTTTTATCCAAATCTTACGTAATTTATCTTAAATTTGCTAGTTTACATCGCCTTCTTAACGAAAGTCTAACTAATCTGAATTACATATCTCACATCAATAATATTTGTTTTTCTCTAGCTCCTTTGTTTTCTTACTATCTGCATCCTTAATATGTCTGTCAACACATTCATTCACCTGAGTAACAACTCATCCAGAAAAAGAATTATCAAAGACGATTCAGTATTTTTACTGCGAAATTTTGTAAATAACACGAAAATAATAATGACAAACCAATCAGTAGAATACTTGAATAACTATATACGACAATTCAACCATGTCTACCAAAATTATACCTTCCACCAGACAGCATATAATCACTATGACGGCACTGACAACCCATGGACTACCTAGAACAATAAGGTCGAGTTTAGTATCTATGTGAGTTTCTTTTCCTACATCGTAATTATAAGAATGATGCATACATACGTCACATGTGTGTGACGTATGCTTACAACCGATGTATTTATATGAAGCATCACTAAGATCACGAAGTATAATAATTTGAAGATTGTAATATATCTTATATAAAAAGAGCACAAAGGCACAGTACTGTGAGAGGAACAATAAACAAATAACTCGCACATAGGACAAACAAACTTTATGACAATATTTCAGGCTGACTCGAAACTTTCACTAGTCACATGACTAGTTAAAGGTTCGAGTCGATCCGAAACGTTGTCGCAAAGTTTCTTTTTCCTATGTGCAGGTTGTTTGTGCATTACTTTTGCTAGTATAACCACAACAACTTCGACACAGTTCCTGTAAATTAGGAGCAGCTCCGTTATGTTAGAAGTAGCTCTTATAATTTTAATGCCGCTACGGATTATAATTTTCGGTTGGAGTGAAAAAGAATGTCATATTGAAGATTCATGTTATGGGCATAATTAATTTTTAAGACATTCAATTTTTTCCCTTTAATCTTGATTTATAAGCTAAATGATATAGAATTTGAGAACAGGGTGCATCAGATGATATATACGATGTAAATATTCGAGAGTTTAAAAAAAAAAAAATGTTTGAGCAAACAGTAGGTCAAATTAGAAAATATTTCAGTCCTGGGACCCTGAAGCGTTTTCTAATAACAATTTATCTTGATTTTTGTACACGTGTCTTTTCAAACCTATTTTTGCCCTATTGTTAGCAGCGAGGGGCACATCACAATTCCCTGGCTTAGAGTGTTTGTATTCCCCTACATGATATTAATTGAAGAATTAGACACACATGCAAAATCTGGTTATCTGTGGCTTTATCAACACAAATTCAAGGACATAATGGTAAGACAGTTCTGTCTTCCTAGTAAGGCACTTAATGCAGAACAAGCTTTGTGGTCTTATTGACTATTCTGGAGTCATTATGAAAAACAGACTCGAGAAAATTCGAAAATGGATTCAATTGAGAAAATTCAGCTAATATGAACGAAACGTCGTGAAATGTAAATAATGATTTTCTATTATTTTTATCAATATGTGTCTGTACACAAATAACCCGCATATAGAAGAGAGGAGCTTACGACGATGTTTCGGTCCGAATTGGACCATTGACTTTGTAAATGGTCCAAGTCGGACCGAAACGTCGTCGTAAGCTCCTCTCTTTTATATGCGGGTTATTTGTGTATCGTTCCAGTCACGGTATTGTGCCTTTTATTATTTGTGTGTCTGTTATTGCCAAAATTTCACAATCACAGAGTAAACACAGGTCTGTCTTTTCAATAAATGTTAGGTCAAAATGTCTTTGTAATATTTTGTAATGTGTATGTATGGCTAGTTATAACTGCATTGCACTTCTATGAAACTGTAGCAGACACTGAGGAATTTCACTAAAGACTAATGGGGTGTTTGGTGACATAAACGGTAAAGCTTTGGCTTGATAACTCTGAGACTTAACAGATATTTCTACCTTGATTAAGCATTGTGACACGAATTATTCAGGAATTTTAGACCTTTATTAAATACTAATTATTAATGTCCTCTGTGCAAAATATTGAATGCAAGATGACTGTCATCTGAAGGCAAGTGTGGGTAAAGGGTGCATAGACTCAAATTACAATACTGCGACGGGCTGGGAATGGAATTCATACTTTAGCACGCCTCTGCAGAATTACGCCAAAATTCCGAGACTCCTTAGTCCACTCGGCCATCAAAGCTTAAGCCATCAGGTGCCCAGTAGCACTGGCCATGTCACGCTTGATGCGAACACGGACGTGGCTGTGGAGGGCTACAGGACTAATTTCAGTGTCCTTCCATTTGGAATATCAGTCTCCACGAGGAATGCACATAATGTATCCACGAACCAATAGTGCGAGTGAGGAAAATCAATCTAAACATAACGAAAAAATAAGTTATTGATTTTAATTAATAGTCAGTTAAACTGATCTATGATACGTTTAGTAGAATTAGGTTAAGTTAGCTATGTGAGTTTTTTTAAGTCAGGCTTGACAAAAAAATTAAAATAAATTTACATCATTGTCATTGAAAAAATGTATTTATCAGTCTTTTTTTTTTATTTAGTTACGTTCAGTTTTTATGGAGTTCTGCCTGTTTAGTAAGTTCGGCTTATTAGGAACGACATGTACGGAACTGCGGCTGGTAATAATGAAGTCAAATTTAAAATTTACAGAAAACCTACAAATAACTGTTCCTATGTCCACTATTATTCTTCACATCAAGACAGAGTTAAACTGTGTGTTTTCTCATCAATGTTTTTGAGAGCTTTACTTATTTGTAGTCCATAGATGAAGAAATATCCAAAATTTATTAAATAGCTAATGATCTGAAATACCCAAGAAACGTAATTGATAAATCTTTTAAAATTGCTAGAAGTACTTTTTACAATCCAAAAAGGGACAACAAACCTTATTCAGCTAAAAATATGTTGGTTCTCCCTTACCATGAAAACTTGGTTGATATGCCTTCTCTTCTTAAGACTTTTAATATCAAAGTTGTATTTAAAAATTTTGATACGGTAAAAAAAAAAAACTTTTGATAAAGAATTCTCCCCAAAATGCTGAAGGATGTGTCTACAAGATTCCTTGTAAAATTTGCGATAAAGGATATTACGGTCAAACTGGTAAAAGTTTCGAACTGAGATTAAAACAACATAAATATAGCATTGGAACTGGACAAGATTCCAATGCTATATTTATTCAGGTGAGAGATTTTAACCATCTAATTTATTTTCAAAAAGTTGAGAACGTTGTATCAAGAAAGTCCATGGTCGACAGGAATATAATTGAATCTTGTTTCATAAAAAGCAATTTTGACAATAATATGAATATTTCCTTTGGTTTATATAAATTAGGTCCATTTATAATTAACAGAATTTGGGAAGAATTTAATAATACATTGGACAAATAATAAACCTTAATTCTTGGGTAGAATAGTCTGTGGGTTGCCGTGAAGGACCTGTCTAGTAGGGCCAGCGGGCCTGCTGCAGTGTTCTCTTTCTTATAAGTCGCGCATCAGGTGTTGCTTTGTTGTGGGATGTGATAGTGAGGTGTGCTCTAGACCCTTTATTTGCCTTCCTTTGATGCATTACTTTTATTGTTCCTTGACAATGTGAGTAGTCACGAAAGCGCTTGGAATTTCATTAATCTTTCACAGTGATTGTTTTCATATTCTTAAATCACCTGTTTACTGTGATCTTATTGCATGCATGCATATATGTATATATATATATATATATATATATATAAAGTATATTTAATAATATTTGCAATGGATTAGATAATCCCCTTGAATTCATGGAAGCTTAAAAACGAGAATTTGTTGGGGCCAATATTGTACATTTTACATTATCCCGAGACAGAAAATTCTACCAAAGGACCGGAAATAGAGTACACATTCATGACATTAATTTAAGAGGTAATAAGACCGCAAGAGCAGAGCATTCGAAGAGTAATTCTAATCTTATGACTGGAAATAATTATTTAATCAGAAATTTAGTTTGTTGCAAGAATGCACAAGTTTATTAAATGTGAAGCTATACAGAATTGCTGTTAAGTTTATGTGATAAATGATAAGTGTATGTGATAAATGTTATGTGATACATCATTAATTATACTACTGTAGCAACTGACAAAGTACATGATTATCTGATCTGTAATTGATTCATGGGTTACTTGGATTGAACGATACTTGACGATATATATATATATATATGTGTGTGTGTGTGTGTGTGTGTGTGTGTGTGTGTGTGTGTGTGTGTGTGTGTGTGTGTGTGTGTGTGTGTGTGTGTGTGTGTGTGTGTGTGTGTGTCGTGCCGAATATGCAAAACCGGTCAATTAGCAAAAGAACTCATTTAAAATTAAGTCCTTTCTAAAATTTTCTCTTATACGTTTAAAGATATATTTTTTCATTAATATTGATTTAAAAATTTATAATTTTGCACTAAAAGGAACTTAGAAAACTTACCTAACCTTATTATAACAAGCCCAATTTATTTTAACCTAACCCAACTAAATATAATTTAGATTTGTTTACAATAGTTTAATACTAAACAAAGTGAAATATATTTTTTTCGTTAGGCTCAGAATGATTTTGGCGAAATTCTTGAATACACAAATTTACACTTGTCATATATGGCAAGATGAGCGTTGCTATTTAAGCCAAGATCGCAAGTTCTGAATATTCTGCACGACATATATATATATATATATATATATATATATATATATATATATATATATATATATATATATATATATATATATATATATATATATATATATATATATATAAATGCATTCTCAAGGGATGACAACCTCGTCCGTCTCCCCCCTAGGGCGACAAACACCCGCCGGGCAAATGCCAACAACAGGACACCCGACACCTCAAAAATCAGAGCCCAAATTAGCAAAAAAATAGAAGAGAGTAATACTATTGGAGCTTTGAGACTTATAACCAGTGAGGATACCATCGCTCCCAAGGACGTCAGCACGGCGCAAGCTCTGAAGGACAAACATCCACCCAGGGCTCCCAGTACCAACATTGACCTCCCTGACATTGCAGCAGGCGTAGAACATTTACCTTACAGGATGCTGATGTGTATAAAGCTGCTATGTCATTTCCACAGGGTTCAGCAGAAGGTTTCACCGGTTTAAGGCCTCAACACTTAAAACAAATACTCAATCCAGCACTTGGTGAGGTTTCAGAGAGGCTGCTGTCTGAACTCACCAAATTTTCCAACCTGTGCCTGGCTGGCGGTGTCCCAGAGGCCATCAGACCCTTTTTCTTTGGTGCCTCATTGTGTGCCCTCCGGAAAAAGGATGGCGGAATCAGGCCCATTGCAGTGGGTAACACCCTTCGGCGCCTAGTCGCCAAGGTTGCAGTAAGAAGGGTGAGTCAAGAGGCTGCTGCAATGCTGAAACCAACTCAGCTCGGTTTCGACGTTCAACAGGGCTGTGAAGCAGCTGCCCATGCAGCACGAGTATATATCAAAAACATGTCCTATGAAAAAGCCTTGGTCAAATTGGACTTTGCCAATGCTTTCAACTCAGTCAGAAGGGATGCTGCTCTCCAAGCAGTTTATAGAAACTTCCCTTCCCTTTATCCCTTCATAGAATCGTGTTATAGTGTGACTTCCAAACTATTGTTTGGGGACCATGAAATTGACTCGTGTGAGGGCGTGCAACAGGGGGACCCTCTCGCCCCCTTTCTATTTTGTTTGGTCATCAAGGAAGTCACGGAGGCACTCTCCAGCGAGCTCAATATCTGGTTCCTGGACGACGGTACCCTGGCTGGCACAACAGAATCTCACCTAGAGGACATCAGTAAAATTAAAGACATGGGAGAAAGCCTGAGCCTTTCTTTAAACCCCACCAAATGTGAAATAGTTTCTACCAATCAACAGATGATCCAGAATATTAGTGCCGTTTTACCAGGACCACGAGCCATTGATCCAGCCAATAGCACTCTCCTCGGTGCTCCTCTTGGGTCCAATGCCATCGATCTGATCCTAGGAAAAAAAGTCTCAGACCTCCGGACGATGGAAAGCAGGATGAAAGACATTGACACACACGATGCCTTCTACCTACTCACCAGGTGCCTGTCAATCCCAAAACTTACCTATTTTCTGAGATGCTCCCCAGCCTTCAGCGGTCCAAAACTCGAGGAATATGACTCTCTCCTGAAGGCCATGCTAGAGAGTGTATTGAATCTTTCCCTTGACGATGGACAGTGGTTGCAAGCCTCACTTCCGGTCATGCTTGGAGGGCTAGGAGTACGCAGATCCTCCCAGATTGCTCTACCAGCTTTCCTGTCCTCTTCCATTGCATCAAACGAGTTGATAAGACAAATTCTTCCTGACACCCTCAGTGACTCAGCAGGAATAGAAGACCCTAGCTATGCCAGTGCCATCACCGAATGGGAGACTCTTGCTGCTCCAGCACCAAACCCTAGTGCAGCACTGGCTCACAAACAGTAAAGCTGGGATGGCCCAATTGCTGAAAAGGTGCTTGCCAACATGCTCAGGGCTGCAACATCAGATAGGGAGATTGCCCGTCTGCAGGCTGTGAGTGCACCTCACTCCGGGGACTTCCTCCAAACAGTTCCCATATCGGCAATGGGAACGCAACTCGACCCTAAGACCCTCCGTATTGCAGAGGCTCTGCGCCTTGCTGCCCCAATTCACACAGAATATATGTGAATTTGCGGCGAAGTGCAAGCAGACCAATACGGTCTACATGGTCTTAACTGTTCCAAAACCAAGGGCTGGCATGCAAGACACAATGAGGTCAACGACATCATTAAGAGAACCCTTGCTACA
>NW_027198817.1:17500-39224 GCF_038502225.1 Cherax quadricarinatus
TCTAACCTTATTATAACAAGAACAATTTATTTTAGCTTAACCCAATTAAATATATTTTAGGTTTGTTTACGATAATTTAATACTTAACATGCACAGTGAAATATTTTTTTTTCGTTAATTTCAGAATGATTTTGGCGAAATTATTGCATACGCAAATTTTTGCTTGTCCTATATGACAAGATGAGCGTTGCTATTTAAGCGAAGATCGCAAGTTGTGCCTATTTGGCACGATATTATGTATATATATATATATATATATATATATATATATATATATATATATATATATATATATATATATATATATGTATATATAAACATTATCTCTCCGTCTACAGCAGGATACGAACTTGCACTCTCTCCATCAAAGTACGCAATACTTTAGCAACACAACAAGATCCCAGATAAATACTTCAAAATCTCTTTCGAAGTTCACTGTATGTGGCAAGATTTGATGAAATAACCTATCGCAAAGGCTGATGTTCTGGGGTATGGGATTTACCGTCTAGTTTGGGCTGTGTGGCCGTACTTATCTGGGATCTGGCTGTGTACAGTGTCGTAAATGAATCCTTACTTAGATGTCGAAAAGCTTTTCTTAGATTTGCCAGACGCGCATCTGTTGTTGCAGTTATTTGGTTGGTGTGCGCCTCTGAGAAATATGCTCGGTATGATACTCACCCTAAGGTCCTTCTACTTGAGTCAGGTTTGCTACCTTTGCCTCTCGAGCCTGTACTCTATCTGCAGTCGTCTTTGTCCATCCATGACTTTGTGCTTGGTAGGGTTAAATTCCAGGAGCCATATGTCAGATCACGGGGTGTAGCCTGTCGAGATCCGTTTGTAGCCTTTCTTGGTTCTCGTCTGTTTGTATTCTGCTCATTAGTTTCACGTCGTCTGCGAGCAAAGACATCTCGGACTCTATCCCTTTTGTCATGTTATTCACGTTTACATGACACAGAAGCGGCAACAGGACTGATTCTTGCGAAACACCACTCGTCATATGCATCCATTCCCATGCCCCTCATGGACCATCACTCGATGCATCCTTCCTGTCAGAAATTCCTTGATCCATTGATGGTTTTCCTAGTATTCCTGAGTACTTCCCTAGCTTTTGTACCAGTCTGTCAAAAGTCTTCTTACTGTCCAAGAAAATGCAATCTACCCATCCCTCTCTCTCCTGTTTTACTTCTGTGACCTTGTCATTGAACTCCAGTAGGTTCATGACACAGGATTTTTAGTATCTCAGAAACCGTGATGATTGTCATGTAGCAACCCACTCCTTTCTAGGTGATCCATCACTCTTCTCCTAATGATCATCTCCACAACTTTACATACTATACATATCAGTGACACTGATCTGTAGTTTAATGTTGTCTGTATCTCTTTTCTTAAAAACTTGGACTATATTTGCTGTCTTCCACATGTCTGGCATTGCCCTGTTTCCACTGATTTACTGAAGAATGTTGCTAGTGGCACACACTGTCTCTGATGCTCTCACAGAACCCGCGGAGAGATATTATCTGGTCCCACTGCATTAGAGGTATCTTACATAACAGTTTCCTCACTTGTTCCCCAGTTGTGTATATCGTATCTAATGCTTGCTGATGGACTCTACCGCCTGAGTTTCTGGAAGCGTTTCTGTCTCCTCTGAGAATACATCCCTAAATTTCATGCTGATCTCCTCACAGACTTCCATGTCATTCTTCGTGAGTTCCCCACCTTAATTCTTCAGCCTGATTACCCAGTCCCTGACTGTTGTTCTCCTCCTTATATAGAGCTATATAACAACTCTGGGTAGGACCTGGCTTCCAATTCTATGCCATTTTCAAATTTTCTCTTGACCCTACCTCCTCATCCATGCATACTCGTTTCTAGCTCTTCGGCTCAGTTCTCCATTTTCCCAAGTTCTTTGCCTTCTATACGATTTTCATGCTCTATTCTCTATTTCTCTGGGTAAACCATAGACTCACTCTGGTCTTCCTATTGTTTCTGTTGCCCCAGGGTACGAAATTCTCCTCTGCCTCCCTGCACTCTTCGGCCACATGTTCCAATATTTCATTGACTGTTTTTTTCTGTAGTTCTCTTCCTCACTGTACCTCATACAGGAATTGCCTCATGCCTGCGTAGTCCCCTTTTATGAAGTTTGACCCATCCCGTCTCCATTCCTTCCCATTGTTTCATTTTATCTAATGTGGGGCCGGTAATAGATGACTAGATGAAATTATAATGACTACGGTGCTCTTCGCACCAACTCCAAGCCTGAGGGACTGATTACCTCATCTTCTGTATATAGTCCTACTGTCTTCAAGTTATGTCCTGGAATTTGTATTGATAAAGCCACTGGATGGCGAAACGTCTACAATAAAGATACCCAGATGTTGCACATGTGTCTTAATTTCATCTTGTCAGTATTGTATACCATTCTTGCATAATAGATGACTAACCCGGTGGTGACTTCGATTACTTCACTAAATTTTTCTGCTGATTTTTTGGTTCATCCTGTGCAAAACAAGGTCAAAGTTTATATTATACGTCATGGTATAATTTTCATATCGTATAAAATATATGAATAACCATACATTGAATTGGATGGGTTATAAGTGAGAGATCTGAGGGATCTGGCTAAGACAATGATATAAATAGAGAGAGGACACAGATGCAGTGAAAGCTTTTATTAAAACAATGTTTTGCTCTGTTAAAAAGTTAATCAGTTAAATGACTATTTAACTTTAAGTAGAGCGTAACATTGTCAAAATAAATTTCCTTTGCCCCTGTGTCTTTTCTTTGTTGCTTTCGGCAGTACTAACTTGTCCAGATTTATTAGTATTTCTTTGTTAATTATAGTTATGATTGTACACTTGCGAAGGATATGTAATAACCAACTTAAAACTGTATATTAAATATAAGATATCTGTGATATCAGACTTCTAGCTGCTTCTCAGTGACAGCGTCAAATAACAAATTCAATGGTCAGATAAAGTTGAAAATTTGGAAAATTTATAATTGCCCTTTTTTGCATATAATCATTTCAAAATTACTATCATTAAAGTTAAATAATACTGAATTTTAACAACAAAGGAGTGGATAAAACAAGACGAACATTTATACGATTTGGCAAGAAGTGTGCAAGAAGTCATAGAAGAGGTTTCCACATATACATTGTGGTTTGACACCATTTGTAATTTGAGTGTAAATTTGAGGGTTTGCTGGACTAGCCGAGTTTACCCTTTAATTTGCACATATGATTATATTAATTTTTCTCAGCTTGAACTAACCACGGCTATTGTAAAGAAAACTCGGATAAGCAAGTTCCAGAGAACAATCAGAAATTGATAATGGTATTCACCCAAGAAAACGGCCCAAGAAAATGGCAAATAGGTTAGATTTCAGGTCTTCGCTTATAGAATTTTCCTCAAACATTTTTATTGCATGTTTTGCATTGTGATGAGATCATCTAGCAAATAAACCCCAACTTTTTTCATTTTGATTACGCATTTCAAAATTTACCACCAGGTTTATGGTGCATTAATTTTGTTTAACGATATGTGTCTGTCGGGCATAGTGTGGCATAACAATGCATAAGAGAGTGCTTGATTATGTGTGTCTGAATATGTGTGTGTGTAGACGCATCTAAAGGAAATCAGAAAAATTAGCACCAGAATTCCTTCCTCTATTGCTAGTCTTCTTGTTTGACAAATACAAACATTTTCGATTACACTTTTCTTGGTTACCTTACAGTTATTACTGTAAAAATATACTCCTGTAGGTAGTTTTGTTACAGTCACTTATTCAACAATTTATTTGCAGGTAGCAAAGTTAGATTCAGTGTATACGAGAGGAGGAAAAGTTACAATAATACTGAACTAGTGTGTATTAAGAAGTGATAATATTCAACGCGTATTTTTAGTGTACACCAGATGACGCTGAAGTTGCAGGTCTGTTGCAGGGTACGCTCTAGAACGCGCGCGTGCACACACAACACACACACAAAGGAGCTACTAGCATACAGCACTATTTCAGCTTGGAATAAGCGACTAAACGAGGATCATCACTGGCTTGGTCTCACTTGCCTTGAAGGTTCTCATTATCCATCTTATTTTCCTCACATTGTGATAATGACATTGTTGTGGTCGTCAGTCTGGCTCAGTAGAGGCAATAGCAAAATCGTCTATATAGAACGATGACCAAATATTTGTGAGAAGAACCGAAGTATGTTTACTAACAGCTTTAAGGGATGAGACTGTACTAAGGCCGCGGTCTTCTGGCATGTCTTCTTTAGGTATAAAATCAGGGAAAGAATTTTATTCACTTAAACACTGGAATGTCTTTGATAGTAGGGAGGCCAATGGGAAAGCTGTCCTTTCTGAAGACAAATTAATGAAGAGAGAAGGTTTCGAGTCTCTAACTACCAAGCGGGAAATTTAAATAAGCTTGAAAACAATTAATAAATTGCGCTAGTGAGAGCTCTGGGTCTATAATGAGACGGACCTTGTTGTGAGGTACCTAGTTTACGAAAAGGTAGGTATGTAGCAATTTTTCATTGTGGGGGCCAAACCTCATTGAACTGGTTGAAAAGGTGTACGAGGAAGAAAAGGTGATAAAGGATAACGACGAGAAGTTGATGCAATTTCCCTAAACAAGAGAGAGGAAAGGAGGGAAAATATAGGCCTTGGGAAGTACTAGCAATTGTATGTCTAGTTGCTTTGGTGGCTCTAGCAGGACCCTGATGTTTCTTCCACCATGGTACAGACGGGAGCTGGGTCAGTTCTGAACTTGCCAGCTAAGTTTCGTTCTTATTCCAGAGCGTGAACTTAGATGTAGTAGCGTTTCCAATAGATATGTATTGTAGCCTCTTCGACTTACAACTGAAGAATTATTGTTCAGCCGTAGAAGAGTCGAGAAATTTATTGCTTGGTTTGGTCTAGTAGTAAATGGGATCATGAATGTTAACCGACTGTTATGTGTTGCATCCTGTGGAAAGTTTGTATACATTAGATAGGGCATAGCTTTCAAATAAGCTGAGGCATGATAGCAGCATAGTATAAACCATGGTAACTGATGCCGACAAACTGATTTAACAAGAAGCGTGAGCAAACAATAGGACATATTAATTAGAAAACGTTTCGGTCCTGGGACCTCGATCACTTCTATCAAAGAGAGAGATTAAAAGTAACAGTACAAATATAAGCGGAAAGTGGGGTGTGAGTGTGACACACAGTAACCTGAAAATGACTTATTTGAGATGTCATCAATTAAACAATGCCGTCATGTGACTCCTGTTCATCTTGTCGGTATTGTATACCATTCTTGTACAACTTGACAGACACTGCAACATCATGGAATCTTGATTCTGAGGACATGCACATAACCTTCACGGCTACGACAACTACTACTACAACTAACCCATCTCTTTGGGTAGGATCTACTTCCACTGGGGAATCCCGCCTACCCTGACTATGCCCTCGTCTGCTACACGTTTCCTATCCACCTGACGTTAGTACATAAGCGCCAGGCTCCTTGCGTCTGCTCCAGAACCTCCACGACTACGGTGCTCTTCGCACTAACTCTAAGGCTGAGGGACTGATTACCTCATCTTCTGTATATAGTTCTATTGTCTTCACATTATGTCTTGGAATTTGTATTGTTAAAGCCACTGGATGGCGAAATGTCTACAATAAAGTTACCCAGATGTTGCAAATGTGTTTTAATTTCATCACTCCTGAGAATCATGCATGACAATGTTTTTTGAAATATTGTACTTTCCAGTATTATGTTCTATGGAATCACAGACTTCATTGTCTACCTGATCTTATCTTAAATATATTATCTTTCAAACTACCATGTGTCACATTCCACTCTCCATCTATATATGTTTCTAATATGTCCCGGTGTTTGATCACGCGTCTTCTCAAATCATGATAACAGTTTTAAGCTTGTAAATTAAGGAGTAAAATACGATGTTGTTTTACATGACGTCAAGCATGAACGAGTTTTCATTTTCTCTCGAAATCATTTGCCGAGTATGGACTAATGTTATCATTATTAAACCCCTTTGGCATACAGTGTGTCGGTAACTCTGCTTTGGAGAGTGAGAGTGAGAGTGAGAGTGAGAGTGAGAGTGAGAGAGAGAGAGAGAGAGAGAGAGAGAGAGAGAGAGAGAGAGAGAGAGACAAAACGTAATTCCACACAGTACGTAAATTTATGCAAGCAATATTTTTATGGACGTCAGATATTCCAATACGATCGTGATGAACCTGACAACACTGCAAGATGCTTCTGATATTTCTGTTGCTACTACTGCATCTGTCGCTGCTGTTGCTGCATCAGCTATTTCTGTTGGTGCTACTGTTGTTTCTGTAGCTAGTTCGGCTGTTATTGTTTCAGCTTCAGCAAATGTTACTGCTGCTGTTGCTGCTGTTGATGTTGGACCTGCTGCTGAAGTTAATGCTGCTGTTACTACAACTTCCATCGATACAACTGCTCGTCTTCATACTTTTGCTGCTGCTGCTACGTTATTCTATAAAAAAAAAGACAGTGCTGATTGACGAAGTCTCGACAAAATTATTATACCACAAAAGAGACCTCAAAATTTAATGAAGATATATTTAGCAAGCTTTCTACTTAATGTTATCAGTGAAAGGCAACGACCGACATAACAACAGTACAAGAGATCGTTATGTTGTAGTCAACAAAGCAAGTGTACAATATTTTATACGCGTTTTTGATAAGTTTGTTTAATGTAATGGGCAAATATGTTCTTTTTTAGTAACTTGTTGGGTGGGAGAAAAGCGTTGAATAGGAGGAAAGAGTAGAGGGATAGAAAAGAGAGTAGGATGGGAGGGAAGAGAGTGGGATGGTAGGAAAAAGTGCTGGGTGGGTGGAAGAGGTAATAAAATATTGAGGAAGTGAAGGTGGTGAGGGTGGGGAGGGTGGGTGAGGGTGTGTGAAAGGTGGGTGACATTGTTGTGTGGTAGGTGATTAATTAAGGTTGACGGTAGGTGGGCGTGGAAAGGTGGTGAAGGGAACGTGGGGTGGGAAGTTGGGGGTTGAATTGGGTGGGTGGGAAGGTGCAGGTTGAATGGTTGGGTGTGGGTGGGTGGGAAGGTGCAGGTTGAATGGTTGGGTGTGGGTGGGTGGGAAGGTTAGGGCTGAATGGGGTGGGTGGGAAGGTGGTGGTTGAATGAGGTGGGTGGGAAGGTGGGGATTGAATGGGGTGGGTGGGAAGGTGGGGATTGAATGGGGTGGGTGGGAAGGTGCAGGTTGAATGGGGTAGGTGAGAGGGTGCAGGTTGAATGGGGTGGGTGGGAGGGTGCAGGTTGATTAGGGTGGGTGGGAAGGTGAAGCAAAGGAAGGAAGCGTATTTGCGCGAATAAGGGAAAGTGAAGGTGGGAAGGGTACAGCTAGTTTTGGGGACGTTGTTGGTGGTGATGGTAGGGGATGATTGTGGATGGACAGGCGTTGGGGTTTTATGTTTGCAAGGAGGAAGTTTAGGGAGAGTGTTAGGGCCGGGAAGGTGGGTGTTGAGTCATGGGGGTAGATTATCAGACTGGTAGTTCGACTGCTGCGTCTTTCGAGTTCTGGGTCCCCAACAGCTAGGCCCTCAGAAGGCTTGGTTTACCGACCGAAGGGTCCCCAAACCGCTCAGTTCCCCACTCCCAAACCATTGAGTACGAGAACACTGGGTTCTCAGACTATTGAGACGTTAGACTACTGGTTCCCTAGATAATAATTCCACACGTACTTAAGTTACACTTTCTTCGACCAAACAATGGGACCAACCCAGACCAACACGCTGCCAACCCTTCAGTCGTCTCTGCTGGCGACTGAATTATTATGACAATTTCACGACAATTGCCAGTGACGAGCAGTGTCGACGGTGAGTGATGAGGTGTGTGTGTGTGTGTGTGTGTGTGTGTGTGTGTGTGTGTGTGTGTGTGTGTGTGTGTGTACTCGCCTAATTGTACTTACCCAATTGTGGTTGCAGGAGTCGAGTTATAGCTCCTGGCCCCGCCTCTTCACTGGTCGCTACTAGGCCACTCACTCCCTGCTCCATGAGCTTTATCATTCCTCTTCTTAAGGTTATGTATGGATCCTGCGTGTGTGTGTGAAGCCAGCGTGGAGAGGGGAACAAATGGATAAAAGACACGGAGCAGAAGCTTTAAGTGGGGTAACGTTTTGCTTTGTGTAGAAGTTTACGCAGATCTAACACAAAGCGATAAGTTGTCACAGCAAATTGTTCTGCAGCATGTATCTTCTGACGACTGAGAGTGACTTTGTAGGAGTGCATCAGGGTTAGGATGAGTGACGTGTGGTGTCCCTTCTGACGACTGAGTGTGACTTTGTAGGAGTGCATCAGGGTGAGGATGAGTGACGTGTTGTGTCCCTCCGGACGACTGAGAGTGACTTTGTAGGTGTGCATCAGGGTTAGGATAACTGACGTGTGGTGTCCAGAAGGGTCAATACCAAGGAGGATCCATTTCTTCATGTCAGTGCTTGTAGATGTTGCAAAGCTGATGAAGATGCGAACAGAGGAATATTGTCAGAAAATACAATTGAAACTTGGAGAAGACACATATATATACACAAAAAGAATCCGGGGTGAGCATAGCTCCGAGCATTAAGCGGTGAGGCCCCTCAAGGAAGGTTCCTTGATGTTGGTGAGGGGCTCTTGATTTAGGGAATTGGATCTGTGCTCCAGGTCCCCGAATTAAGCCTGAATGCCTTCCACATCCCCCCCTAGGCGCTGTATAATCCTCCGGGTTTAGCGCTTCCCCCTTGATTATAATAATAATACGCGGTGAGGCACACATCAACAAAGTAACTTCGGCAGCAAACGTGAAACTGGCAAATGTACAGGTAACTTTCTCGAACATCAACAAAGAAGATATTCACAACCTTATACATGACATATTTCAGGGTCGTCATGGAGTATGCAGCTCCAGAATGAAACCCACATTTGGTAAAACATATAAAAACGCTGGAAAAAGTATAAAGGCTTCTAACGAAACTAATCCCAGAGTTGAGGGGTATGACTTACAAAGAAAGGCTAGTGAGCTAAACTTGACGACATTAGAGGACAAAAGGACATGAGGTGACATGATTACGATGTACAAAATACGCAGAGGAATTGACATGATTTGGCAGGGAGTGTCAGAGAGGTCGCTAAAAGGCTCTTTACATGATTAACTCTAATTAATTAATCACCTCGCCAATCAAATGCTTGCTGATTACCAGCCATCCCATACCTAGTTTAATTGTGGACACCTTTTATGACAAGGGATGTATAGTGCTTACCAATGCTCGACTGGTCTGAATCTCTGGATGTGGTCTCTAAAGGACTCCCACTCCACTGCTGAGACTCGCATTGTAAACTGGCAAAAAATACCTTGCTCAGATCCCGAGACAAGTACTTTTACTAACTTACGGAGATAGATTTAGGGAGCCGGATGGAGAAATTTCTCTTCTCAAAGCCTTCCAGGAGATTTCTAACCACAACCGATCAATTGATTAACTGATCTACACCACAGTGGTGTACTGAATATAGGGTTCCGTTATTAATATCGGATTTATTGCGTAACTTTATTCACATATGACTGGACGCAGCTGACCCACAGAGGTGTAAAGCATAAATGCTCCAATAGTATTTCTGTCTTCTCTTTTCTTCCTAATTTAGGGTGTTGTTTGATCTGCATCTTCCTGGCGGGTGTTTATCTCTATACAGGGAAGACGGCTCAAGTTGTCATCTCTAGGAAATGCATTTATTGCTTTAACAGCAGATATTGCTAAAGACTTATCCCTCCTCGGTGAATCAGGCAGACAGGCATTGCCAAACAGAAGATTGTGTAAGTACTCTGTGGTTAATGGGGCTTCATTAAATCCTTTCAAGAGGTCAGTTAATTTTGCCTCGGCTTGGAGACGACTGCTTTGGGGACGTGTGGCAGTGTTCTAATCGAGGTAAATTTGACAGCAGCTGTTGTCTCTTGAAGTGAAACTTAGGAGGGTGTTAGTGCTGTCTGCTGTGAGGGAATATTGGTTGTTCACAGTTGCAGGCCTCCCGGAACCTAGACACCATCTGTGCACATGAGGGCACAATTCCCACTGCAAAATTGGCAAATGACTCTGAGTGCCATCACACCAGCCCCGTGGCTAGAAGAAACGGGAACTTGACGCGGCCTGCGATAATGCCAAGCTAGCGTTCCAGCTGAGGCTGGAGGAAAGGTTAGGTTACGTAAGGTTTGTCAGGAAACAGCACAAGTGTTCCCTGACTCCGTTCTTAGTCAATATGATGACCCGAAACTGGAGCTTTTGGTCATCTGGCCATTGATTTTATTGCAGGAAAGTCAGTGAGGTAAGGGATGTTTAAAGTGAAGATGATAGTATTTTTAAATGAAACTGTGCAGATCATATTCTGCCATCATGACCCACTTAAATATATAAGCTAAAGAGCTGATACAATATTACACGGGACATTTTGCTTTTTGTACGTTAGGAGCGCCTTGACGCTTGTGATGGAGCTCTTGATACAAGGAATTGGAGTTACTCATCCCTTTCTTGGATCGAACTCATGCACTTCCAGTTTCCCAGGTGACATATGACCTATAAACTTCAACATTTAGAATTTTGTAAAGCAGCATTATATATGAAGGATTAATATCTTGCAACCGATATGTTATCAGCTGAGGTAATACTTTGCAAGACGCTGTCTACTGATCACAGTTTAAAACTAATGAAGAAAAGCAAGAAAAATGCGAAAAGTGTTGTTTAACATGAATCATGAATTCAGAATTAAAAATATGTCAGTTTCTTACCGAAGTTGGTTTAAAATATGGCAGTTAATTTGATCGTGTAAATACACGAGGCATTATATGAGCTTCTACCTGCGTGTGTAAAGCGGCTATTCGTTTTTCTATCCATTATGTGTAGGAAGTGGTAGTTATTCCTCTCTCTCTCTCTCTCTCTCTCTCTCTCTCTCTCTCTCTCTCTATATATATATATATATATATATATATATATATATATATATATATATATATATATATATATATATATATATAATTATATATATTATTATTATTATTATTATTAACACATCAGCCGTTTCCCACCAAGGCAGGGTGGTCCGAAATAGAAAAACTTTCATCATTCACTCCATCACTGTCTTGCCAGAGGGGTGCTATAAAACTGCTACATTAACACCCTTCTTTCAGAGTGTAGACATTGGACTTCCCATCTCCAGGACTCAAGTCCGGCCTGCCGGTTTCCCTGAATCCCTTCATAAATGTTACTTTGCTCACACTCCAACAGCACGTCAAGTATTAAAAACCATTTGTCTCTATTCACTCCTATCAAATACGCTCATGCACGCTGCTGGAAGCCAAGCCCCTCGCACTCCAAACCTCCTTTACCCCCTCCCTCCAACCTTTCCTAGGCCGACCCCTACCCTGCCTTCCCTCCGCTACAGATTTATCCACTCTCGAAGTCATTCCATTTTGTTCCTTCCTCTGTACATGTCCGAACCACCTCAACAACACCTCCTCAGCCCTCTTGATAATAGTTTTGGTAACCCTGCACCTCCTTCTAATTTCCAAACTATGAATTCTCTGCATTATATTCACACCACACATTGCCCTCAGACATGACATCTCCACTGCCTCCAGCCCTCTCCTTGTTGCAACGTTCACCACCCATACTTCACATCCATGTAAGAGGTTGGTACAACTATACTCTCATACATTCCCCTCCTTGCTTTCACGGACAAAGTTCTCTGTCTCCACAGACTCCTAAGTGCACCACTCACCCTTTTACCCTCATCAATTCTGTGATTCACCTCAACCTTCATAGACCCATTTGCTAACACGTCCACTCCTAAATATCTGAATACATTCACCTCCTCAAAACTCTCTCCCTCCAATCTGATATTCAATCTTTCGTCACATAATCTTTTTGTCATCCTCATCACCTTACTCTTTCCTATATTCACTTTTAACTTTCTTCTTTTACATAGCCTAGCAAACTCATCCACCAACCTCTGCAACTTCTCTTCAGAATTTCCCAAAAGCACAGTGTCATCAGCAAAGAGCAACTGTGACAACTCCCACTTTATCTTTTAACCTCACACCTCTTGCCAAGACCCTCGCAATCACTTCTCTTACAGCCCCATCTATAAATATATTGAACAACCATGGTGACATCACAGATGCTTGTCTAAGGGCTACTGTTACTGGGAAATAATCTCCCACTCTCCATTACACTCTAACCTGAGTCTCACTATCCTCGTAAAAACTCTTCACTGCTTTCAGTAACCTATCTCCTATTCCATACACCTGCAACATCTGCCACACTGCCCCCATTATATATATATATATATATATATATATATATATATATATATATATATATATATATATATATATATATATATTTAATGAATTCCAGATAGGTCATAATAGACGACTGTCAAGATATAAACAGAAGAATGAACTTGGATTCAAACCAAGGACCTGAATGGGGATAGGTCCAGCACTCTACCACTGGGCTACAAGACTTCTAACAAGAAAGTTTCACAGACGCCCCTTCTGTGTCATGTCTCATGTCTGCATCACAGGCCACCATCTGTGCTCCCACTGTTCTCTCCCACAGCCCCAGTTACAATATATACGTATATATATATATATATATATATATATATATATATATATATATATATATATATATATATATATAATGACATTTATGAACATTCCAAACACACATACATAGTAATAATTGAGAAGTCATATTTCCCTCATCAGCGTTAGCGTCTGGCAGTCGCAGCGTGCTGGGTTTTCTGTCTATTAATCAAGGAATGTGCCTCGGTCACCGCTGATTGAGAGAAATTCCAAATGTCAGCATCAGGAACAACCTCACATGAGGAGATTTGGCTGTAGAACATCTTAATTATCTTTCTCTGTGTGAGTCTTACCATTTTTTCAATGAGGTATTTGCTAATGAGGCACTTGAGACGCCTGACCTGAATAGGAATACACGTTATTACAGTTAGTGAACTATAAGGTCGAGTATCCAACCATGCTTGGAATATTTACTGACGACGAAGTCGGGCAGCGGAGCGCCTTTGAGTTCGGAACGAGGATACTTTTACCTGTTGTATACGGAGTAATGTGTCACTGAAGGATGATATCTATATTAGAATTAACGAGAAGTTCCTTATTACTTGACGCATTATTTCACATAAAACAACATTAATCGAGAACTGACTGACTATTTAAAACATTAAACATCACGTTGTGAGGATAAAGTGGTGTACTGTCTACAACAACGACAAAAAAAAAATGCTCGGGTGTAAATAAAGATTTTTATTGTGACTGCGTTACGCTCACTGTAGATTGACTTGATAAAGCTGTAGACAGTGTGAAAAAGTTTCACCGTAAGAGTTTGTGCTCTGTGAACGCGTCTGTTACATCGAGCAGAATAGAGATAGAAATCTTACCCAGATACGTATTGCCAATTGAATTATGTAAGCTTCATCAATGAGGCTGAATGGACAGAATCATTTTGAGTTCTGACAAGTAAGGTCGGATTTGGGTAGTATTGAAAAATGGGTTGGGCAAATATTTTGTTAGTGGGAAGGATTGTAAAAGACCTGACTATTATGGGTCAACAGGACTGCTGCAGTGTTCCTCCTTTATGTTCTTATGTTTGCAACTTGTTTGTTCACTGTCCGCAGAGATAGAGAAAAGTTTATTTAGGGAAGAGAAAACAGCAGAAGATATATGGAAATAATTAATTTACAAATCACGTGATAAATTATGGTTTAATTTTTATCGATTATGAGACTCTTCATAAGCATTAGAATAAAAACATTAAAAAATAATGGGATAAAACTTTTAGTTATATCATAGGAAGGTAACCCACAATATAATATGGGCAAAGTTATATCATACTATTAAACGCATTAATAACGAATAAGCTCTCAGAGCCACTAAACCCCTCGCCCTACTGAAGTCTCTCAACACAGGCTGACATATTTCTTTGCAACATTGGGTTTCTATCACATAAGTAGCTGGATGTATCTAATTTTCCTTAACGAATAAAGCTTAGAAAATTATAACCTAGGATGGGTTTCTGACCAAAACAGACAAGAAAAAGAGCATTAAGATTCTCACAAAAGATAATGATGATTAATGTATGTTTTATGCTGGTAACATTCTCACGGTAGGATATGGCAATGCCCTCTTCTGCTGCTTTAAAAATGTAACCTCAGATTTTAAGTAGAGATGCATACTAGAGCGTAACGTCATTCCCAAGCAAAGAGACCCCATAATTAGTACAGATTTGTATCACACATCCAAAAATAGAGAAAACGAGATGAGAGAAATTAATTGTAGATGGACCAAATGCAAAACAGTCCCACGATTTGAAATTATTTTCGTATGAAGAGAAAAGCAACTCATGAACTTATGTGTGGCCTGGCTAAAATACCACAAGAATATTGCATTGGAGAAAAGTTATTCTCATTAGGAAAGGGGAAGCATTTGTCTTAAGTATTCGAGATATTGGCAGGAGAGTGATACCAGACTTAAGACGAGGAAACAATCGCAGTTTAAAGAGAAGACTTGTTGATTACTAATGACAGTTCTCTCCGCCCTGGAAATTATCAAATAGTCATATTCATGTTATAATTATTGATTCTGATATATTCAGCAGTCTCCTATGCCTCTCATCATCAGCTCCTCGAAAAACACTCTTTGAATACAGGAAGAAGAAGAGTTTACTAGACATTTACAAAATATCGCAGTGTTACTTATCTCCCTCTTGCTCACCATTATGAGGTTGCCGTACATTCAACGGTTGAGATTCTCTTAGTGCCTTTATATGGAAAATTAGGACTACTTAAGTAGCTTATAAATCACGTGCATTCAATTACTTTTTTTCAGATAGTTATTAAAGGCGCGTGATGCGCCATAAAAAAATAATGCATTGCTGATATATTTACAGTTAAAACAGACACAAATATAGATTTAAAAAATGTCTTACCCACAAGATAAATTCCTTCAGAGCATATCAGGAGAGCCAATTATCAAGCACATATGGAAGCTGAGCCTCATTCCTATGTCGGATTTCCAAAATTGTGGAACGGCATGGGTGGGCTCTAGAGTAGTCAGCCTGTCTGGCGCTCAGCTGACTGGCATCCTGCTCAAGCATCTTGTTGACATTCGGAAAATGTAAATGGCGACCATCGCGCATCTATTTGCTGCTTGGTGAACAGGGGGCAATAAATGTTTGGAGGGTACCACCATAATTCTCAATTTTCCCAACATTATGCCAAACAAACCCAGCCAAACCCTCCCAAACAACCACTCCAAAACCATCCATCCTCACTCCCATCTCACCACTCCGAAACCCACCACCACGACCTCCCAGTTTTCCAGCCAAACTCCCAACCTCCATCTCACCCTTTGAAACCGAACCATCCAAATTTTCTCACTTCACCCCCCCCCCAAGAAAGGTTCCTTGATGCTGGTGAGGGACTCTTGATCTAGGGAACTGGATCTATGCTCCAGTTCCCTGAATTAACTCTGAATACCTTCCATCCCCCCCACAGGCGCTGTATAATCCTACGGGTTTAGAGCTTCCCCCTTGATTATAATAATAATAATCACTTCACCGATACTCACCTCACCGTCAACACCCACCGACCGACACCCTCCACTCCTACGCACCACTTAATAACAATTCCCATAATAAACTTGTCACATGCGTCCGCGCTGACATTACTTATCCTACCAAGTTATCCTCACCCCATTACCACATTCCCTTCCTGTAAGATGGAGACCAAGAAAAAGTTATGGAAATGAGGAAAATGGAAACCGTTATGGTACTGCATATGAACGCAATGTGAATAGCAAACAAGACGGCCAGGATATGATAGCGATCACATGGATTAAACAAACAGAAATGAGGAGGATAAAGCACTGGTGCAGCAACAGAAGTTCAGATGAGCAGAACTGGTAAAAGAAGGAAGTTGAAAGTAAACATAGATAAGCATAAGGTGATAATAATAATATCTTCATTTCTACAAATACATGTACAAAGTATAAAGTCCCAGCTGACATACTGCTATATAGAAAGCCGCTTGTTATGCGGAGTATTTCGGGCAAATTAGATCAGTTTTGTCCCCGGATGTGACCCACACCAGTCGGCTAACACGCAGGTACCGATTTAATTGATGGAGAACATAGACTACCGGTGTAATGAAACACGCCCAATGTTTCTACCCTCTCCGGGAATCGAACCCGGACCCTAGCCGTGTGAAGCGAGAGCTTCAGTCACCAGGCCATGGGGCCTGGTGTATGGGAGTATGGGAGGGAGTATGGACAAAAGTAATAACAGATTTTATGATAAAAAAAGCAACAACAGACTTGAGCAATGTTCCTGATCCTCGGTACATTAAACCACAGAGGAGCAAACTGGAACGCCCTTCAAGTGCCCACGAAGAGGGAAAAGGAAGTTCATGGATTAAGCGCAGGGAATTTTCCAGGAAAATCTGGTTAGAATAATTAGAAATGTATTAAAAGGATAAGGGAATTGGCTGAAAGTTCAAAGAAAGATCCATAGCGAGAGACGAAGCATCAAAGTTCCGTACATGTGGGTGGAAATGACGTGTTTAACATGAGAAAAAGGAGTTTACACAGATTGTAAGTAAAAAAAAAAATTAGGAGAGATGATGCGGGAAACTGCGTACTGCGCAGATCACCAACTCTTCAGAATTAAGCCACAAATGGTTATAGTAGTAAGTTACACATTCATAAGTGGAATAGCACTAGTGGTGTACATCAGACGTTCAGCACTTAAGTGTGATGAATCCTCGTCGATTTGTGGGTCACATTCAGACCAAATTATGATGAGTTGTACAACCTTAGTTTTCCCAACTCATTCACCATGTGTTCAGCGTCGGTTCGTTGCAGTGAGTTTAGTAAGTCATTGTTATGCTGCTAGCACACGTACATTGAACTACTAGAAAGACCAGTGCAAACAGGAGTGATAAAAATACAAAACCTGTTGAATACTATGTTAATAGTATAAAATATCAACAAGTATCTTTATTTTGTAGACGTACCGCCATCTAGTGGCTAAATCAATGCAATTCAGGGACATAAACGGAAGACTGTAGAAGAGACGGTTATCTGTGTCTCAGCCGCTTAGAATTACAATAGAAGATCTAGTAGTCAATTCTTCAGCCTAGAAGCAGGTGTTGAGCACCGAGATCATAATGAATCTGAAGCACAGGCAGGAAGTTGGTCGTTTGTATAATGGAGTCAGAAGATGTGCAAGGCAGATGAAGCACAGGCAATTGGGACCCACCAGTGGAAGTATTTCATTCACAAGAGTTGGGACAGAGGATGCGGAGATGTCCTCTGTACCCAGAATTCATGATGTTGATGTGTCTGATAAGTGATATATCAATGACATTCAATAACTACTAGTGGCATTGCTGACATTTGAACACCTGCTCCTAGGTATATATGGAATAGGTCACTCTTGGTTATTGGTAATTATCAAGCAATAATAATTCCAGAATCTCCAGTAGGTAATGACCATTTAATTGAATACTTTATTGCCCTGCTGAAATTTCTTACCCCAGGCTGTCAAATTTGAACGCTATGTAACTCATCCTGTGGGATGTAATATAGTAGAGATACCTAGGTAGCTTGTACGTCTGTATAGAGAATAGATTATATCAGCATTCCGTGATTACTGAATTCTGCCAAATAAAGAAAATGAAATTGATAAGCCTCAGTGCATACCGTGTTTGACGGTACTGGGCTGCTGCCGGGAGGAAATTGAATGCCAGTGATGGACTGTTGACCCAAGGAATTACGTCTATCCTCCCTTTCATCGAATCTAATTTCCTCTCAGTTTCTCCAGATGCTGCAAGACCCTTACGGGTTCAGTGCTCCCTCTCAAGCTAGACAGCCTGACGACATATTCATCATTACTCCCAGAAGATTCAGCGTTTCTTCACTCATCCACCAATATGCACTGACATCAAACTCTCTTCCTAATGAAGTGTGCAGGATCCTGGAAACAGTGGCGTCGACTTCGTGAAAGCAGGAGTTCAAAACTTTGGATTTTCTAAACAGTTCTGTAAAGATATGTATTCAGACCTTAAAACTCTTCTGCTGCTGTTGTAGACGTTCAGTTGCTAATACTTTACAAAGTACATATTCAATTGTTCACACGTTAGATGTCTAATTATAATTATTCACACGGTAGGTGTATAATTATAGTTATTCACACTGTATACGTTCTGCTGAGAAAAGGTCTTTACCTGACACTGTCAAAACAAAACTGTCAAACAAAATTCACGCTGTGATGAATGGTTTTGAAAACCGACAGCTTGAATAACTGAGACACTTTTGTAACATATGGGAAACTTTATTGAAGAAATGTTTCGCCACACAGTGGCTTCATCAGTCCTATACAAATCTCGAAGGTATAAGGAGAGGAGGACGAAGACCTACTTACACTAGTGGATGGTTCCACTATGACCCCGCCTCCTCCTGCATCGTCTCACCTGACTACAGTATATAAGCCACTGCTACGGCCCTATGCTGTACTTTCTACAAGATTGATGGACTGAACACATCGACTCCAGGCTGAGGGACTGATTACCTCAAACTCCTCGTTTCCTTATACCTTCCTGCTTTGTATAAGACTGATGAAGCCACTGTGTGGCGAAACGCTGAGTAAAAATTCCCATATGCTGCACAATTGTCTTAATTCTTCAAAATTCACGCTAATTAAAATCCATCCTGTATGTAGCCTATAAAGTTAAAGCTACCCTTTCACGATAGGACTGGAGGAAATTTTGCCTCGGCATTTATACAAGTGTGTATGTGAACTTATTGCTGTATCTAGGTGTGTATCGTGTATCTTAATTGACGAGGCCGCCACCTGTGAACCCACAACCGACTCTCGCACAATTCGTGACACTGTACAGGTAATACTGCCTAAGTGCTCAAAAATAAACAATGGGCTGAGATAATGTGTAGGATGCTGTACTAGATCCCACAGTCAGACTTATGATATGGAGACTCTCTGGGCTTAAGAGAGGTGGATGAAGTACTATTACCTCGTCTATCTGTAATGAATAAGGCACTAAATCTACACTCTGGAAAGTAGGTTCCCATAATTACCGCGAGCGTTTATTCCCATGTGATTAAACGCGGTTGGCTCAAGAGATGTTATGTGTGACTTCCTTGAGATTCAAAATCTCTGCCCTGTTTGCACTATGTTGTAGATCTACAAAATCTCTGCCCTGCTTGCACTATGCTGTAGATCTACAGAGATACGGCAACGGCTGTATTTATGCTACGTTTCCCAATATTTCTTTTCTGACTTGATTATCTAAACTAAAATCTTTGACTAGATGCTACCTTACTAATACCTTACTAATTTGCTATACAATCAAGCGTGGCAACTCGGCTACCCATTAACTGGTCTCCTTTGTTGAAGGGAAATCTTAAGCATTCTCTTTCCCTAACACACTTACCTCCTGCACTTGCAACGATTTCTCGTGTCTAAGAACAGAGAAACACTTTGCGTCATGTTCAATCTTTCATACTGCAGATGTTTAGTCGTTCATACTGTAGATGCTCTTCTGTTCATGTTCTAGTTATTCAATTGTTCCTACTCTAGACGTTCAGTTATTATTTCTCTAGATGTTCGATTACTCAGGCGTAAAGTGTTTCATAAAGTAAATGCTGGATCCTGGCTGGAAGTGTTCCAGGAGACGCAAGACGACCACTTGAACCACCTGGAAATGTTCCAGGAGACGCAAGACGACCACTTGAACCACCTGGAAATGTTCCAGGAGACGCAAGACGACCACTTGAACCACCTCACACATATTGTGAAAGTCTCTTCATGCCTATTTAGCAGATATATTTGAACAGCTGAATCAACTAAATTTTAAGCTACAAGGTACAGCGGTGTGTCACTTCAATTGTCGTCTCGCTTTTCTTGAAAAGCTACAGAATTCGCAAAGAAAAGTCAGTGCAAGAAATGTTGCTATGTTTGCGAATCTTTCATTTGCTTCCGCGGAGACTGATATTCTTCATCTTCATCCACTTCTTCAAAATATACTTCTCATAATTTGAGGTATGAGAAATGAATTTGTATATAAATACACGTATATAAATATAAGGCAATATGCAGTTTGTAATATTTTAATGAGAAAAAAGTAAATATTCTTACAATGTTCTTACAATTTCCGGAGACGTTTAAGTTACATTCCATGAACTCATGAACAAAAAATTCTACCTCTGAGCATTTCTGTCAAGATAAGTGGCTGTGTCCAGGTCTTCAGTATTACAATTGTAGCCGCCATAAGACAAAAGGATTGACCTGCGAGTCTTTTTTTTTCTTGTTCTCTGTACTATATTTATAGGCATTAGATTTTTCCACCGTTCTAGAAATTAGGAATGAAAGTCGGAATCGATTAGATGTGGACGACGATGCGAGATATTTCTTATCCGTACCACAACCTCGGTTTATGCAACGAATCACAAGGAAGCTCTGTAATCATTCCCATAGAGATGTTATCCCCAGTGCACTTCAAATTGGTTTTAAGGCTGTAAGAGTAATTAGGTAACAAGCCACAGTTATGTAATGCAATGTTCAAAATGCATGATAATAATATCAATGATGATAAAGTAATGAATGAATCTTTATCTCCATGTCTATATCTGAGTATATTATTTTTCGTCGTAATTTGAAGAGATCGTCACTGGGACAAAGAGTGGAAACACTACCATATATTTTACCTTTGTACGGTCACAAAAAAATATATATTCTGAAAAAATTAATAAATGCCCTTACTTCGGTCAATGAGAGGAAAATTCTTTAGCTGTGACTATATCAAAGTCAAGGCAAACACGTCTGCTGCTTCCTCTCTCCTGCTGGAAGTCAGGAGTTTTTAATCTTTTTATATCCAATAATTGGTGCCGTCCAGTGATGTAGCGGTTTCGAAGAGTGAAGAATATAGCGGCGAAATAACAAAAAGGCACAATTCCGCGACTGAAACAACACACAAATAACCCGCACTTAGGAAAGAGGAGCTTACGACGACGTTTTGGTACGACTTCGACCATTTACAAAGTCACACTGCGAACATGGCACCAATGTTCTAAGAAATGAAGAATATACAAACAAAAGAAAGTTAAGAACAGTGGAAGTTACAGACAGTAGGAAGTTAGGAATAATAGCTGCTGCATGTTCTTACTGGAAGTAAGAATATTCAGGCATTATTCTAGGTAGTGAAGGATATACTGACAGCAGGAACAGAACACTTGGATTCTCTCCAGGGTTTGACATACAGAAAAGACTATGCCAAAGTAATAAGGTGCCAGTATTCTATATACACACGCTAGGAACGGGGAGATAGGTTCTAAACAGTGAAGGGCAAGTTGTACATGAATGGTGTACAACAACATGATGAAGACTTACATTCAGCATCTGGGTATTAATTTCAAGTCTGAGGGACTGACTACCTCATTTTTTGTGTATAGCTTTAAGTCTTCACATTTTGTCCCAGTAAAGGGTAAACTGATACAAAAAAGAAAGCGCCCGTGTTCACTAATGATGAGTAGTGAGTCCAACGTTTCAGGCACAGCCACGAAATTAACAATGATTTAGTGACAATGAGCTACAACAGATGTTGCCTAAT
>NW_027198818.1:0-39205 GCF_038502225.1 Cherax quadricarinatus
CGAAGTCGACGACCAGGTAATCCATCGCATTCTGTACCAGCACCCCCTCCACATCTAAGTTTAATGCCCGTAAAACACTAAATCCACCCCCACCCACCATACGTAAAACCCTGCAGAACCACCCTCTCACTGGTTCCAACCTCGCACAAAAATATACGGCATGAAACACAGTGTCAACATCCCCACACACACAACACTTCCTACCCTCCTGCACACGACTATTACCCAACACCTTCCTCGACGGCTATATATTGTGGAGAAATTTAAACATTACCTCCTGCACCACAGCCTTCAATTGCAACCCTTTCAGGCGCCCCCATGTATCGCCCCATGCATACATAGGATATATACCCACAACCCAAGGAACCACCTCCCCACCACCTCCTCAAGCCAGTTTACCTATCTTGACCCCGCATGGTTCCCTAGCAAAACAATAATCTCAACATTGCCTCATACACCTGAACATCCCTACCCCTCACCCAACGTCCCAAGTCCCTTCTCACCCATGCCAAACCTGTACCTGCGATTCTACCCTCCCTCAAATAACTGTGTTTAACGTACATACCCAACAACCTTTGATGCAGTGACATTAACCCCAGCCCTCCCTGGCGTACTGATAGACACACAGCATCTCTCGACAACCAGTCACAGCCCGAACCCCAAATATATCGATACACACGCTTCAACAGACGCTTCTCATCGCATGTTTCCAAGGGATATATACCCGCCACATGCCACAGCTTACCATACAATATCACATTCACCACAATGACATGCTGGTGCAGCATCAAACCCCTAGTATGCAATCCCACCAATCTACCCAAAACCCTATCCACAGCTTCCCTCGAATTCACCTCCTGTGCCTCCTGAAAATTTCCCACGTGAACAACCCCACACACCTTAAGTCGACTTACCAGGGGCAAACCTTCACCCTGCCCAAAAGCCCCACCCACACCATCCCCCACCCTCAAAAGCATCGACTTATCTCTATTAAGCGTCATCCCTGTTGCCATGCCAAAATTCTCCACCAACTCACTAACCCTACGTAAATCCTCAGACCATCTAAATAGAACTGTTGTGTCATGTACATCACCTACGATCCCCGGTTCCATGGACACCCCATCCCTCTCCATCCCTTCCCTTACACTACAATGCACAGACCTGTAGAACGGGTCTTGGGGCAATGCAAAGAGAAGCTGCGATACAGGGCATCCCTGCTGCAAGCCCCGTTCCATCCTAACAGGTTGACTTAATCTACCATTCACTTGCACCCTAACCGTTGCCTGCACATACAACACCTTGGCCCAACTGACGATTTCCCTCCCGAACTCTTGCCATTGCATAAACTTCCACAACTCCTCACACTCCACACAGTCAAACGCTGCATGCCAATCTAACGCTAAAACCCCACCTTTGATTGCCCCCCCCCCACATTCATCTATAAATCTACGTATAATCCCCTGCCTCACACACATCGACTGCCCAGGCACCCCATATTGATAGGTAAGACACATAGGCAACATTTAGGCAACTTTATACCGAAGCGTTTCGCCTACACAGTAGGCTTCTTCAGTCGAGTTGCTTAAATGTTACCTATGTGTCTTACCTACCTACCTGTTGGTATCGTATACCATTTTGATATTCACTCTGTCAGACACTGCAACACAATGGCATCTTGGTACAGAAGAGAAAACGCCTTGGACAACTTTTTCAAGTGGGAACTGTTTGATCTGAGAAGGGCGTGACCTCTCAATGGCTAGATTCTCATTACTACTACTCTGCACCTCTCCTTCCGACAGTATTTAAGTCTCAACACTGTCGCTTGATCTTCAGTTAGTTCTAGACTTTGGAACAGAATTTCTCCAGGCTGAGGGACTGACAACCTCAAATCTACGACTTCAAGGGTGATGGACTGATTACATCGTCTTCACTGCTCCTGCCTTCTTCCTGTACTCGACTGAAGAAGCCTACTGTGTAGGCGAAACGTTTCAGTATAAAGTTGCCTAAATGTTGCCTATGTGTCTTACCTACCTACCTGTTGGTATCGTATACCATTTTGATATTCACCCCATGTTGACCCTCATCCAAAACTCTGTCAAGAAAACCTTTCAACCTATTTCCAAACACTTTAGCAAAGATCTTGTAATCGCCACACATTAAGGTGATCGAACGATAATCATGCACACATTCACAAGACTTCTTTTTAGGGACCATGACCACCACACCCATTCTCTGCTGTTTCCCCAACCTGCCCATGGTTTTCATGGCATTAAATAAAGCTACTAAAAATCCATGCAAACACTCCCAGTTTCCCTATAAAAATCACAAGGGATACCATCAATACCAAATGATTTACCCACACTCATCCCCTCCACAGCCATCCTAATCTCCTCCTCACTTATAGGCCAACTCAATTTCAATTGATCCTTATGCACTAGATTACAATTTACCCATTCACCCATTGCGCCTATCACCTCACAATTAACCTTCACACTTTTACCATTCTTCACGTTCCACACATTCATATAACAACCCGTACCCTCTGTTGACAAAAGCACCTACCCCTGACGGTATCCCCCCAATTGCTCCTGTACCCGCAAACTCATCATATCCATTTCCCTGCGATGTTTCCCCTGCTCTCGCAAGACATACGCCAAAGGACAGTCCAGCCATAAGACCTCAAGGCCCCCTGCAACCCTCACTGCATCAAAATTACGATTTTGAATATCCCTAATCCGCTGTTTCAAACCCACAATCTCACCCATCAGATATGCACCCCCCTCCCATATAACATTCCTGTAGCTGACCCTCAAGGTAATTTAAAATCCCATATTGAAACTGCCGATCTTCCTTTCCCCCTCTTCTGATAAAAATTCCTCACCTTCCCCTTACCGACTGTGTCCCACCACCCAAGGTCATCAACCCCCGTCATCCATCAGCCCATCGCAATAACCCTACATTCATCTTCCAGTAACCCCTGAAACATTTCGGCAAATCCTCCCAATTTAAGTTCACCAGAACCCCTCGATGATCAGAGAAACTTACGTCCAATGCACACACACTGCCCACCCTCACCCCCGAGATACATAAATGCAGCCAAGACTCAAGAAATCGTAATGACACGATTGCAAATCGTGTCATTACGATTTCTTGAGTCATGTTGACGGCAGTGAAGGGACTTGAGCTAGAGTTCGTCACGGCCACGCTAGCTGGAGATTCGTCTGTAAAAACTTGCATTTGTGGTCACAGAGGTGCCTGTGCTAACCTTCCTATGGTGTAGAAATATACCTAGTTGGATGAATCTTATTGTGGCTAGCTGGTCTAGTGGCTAACGCGACGGGCTGGAGTTTTGAGACTCTATGACCGCGGGTTCAATCCCGGCCGGGGGTATGGTTTATGCAGCCAAGCCTCGCCGCATAAACGCGCTTAATAAACGTATGCATCACTTCATCAACCTCTCCTCCAACGTCCACTACATTCACATCTCGCAACAGATCCCCTAAAACCCCCGAAAAAACCCTCCCCCTAGGGTCCACATCCTTATGTCTTACAACACAGTTCCAATCACCCCCTATAATCATAATGCCTGGCAGCTATCTTAAATGGTAGACAAGGACGTCCATAAAGAACCAATTTTTAACACCCATGTTCCCTTCCATATGCCTCAATGAAACCATACATCCCAATCAAACTATACACCCCAATGAAACAAACCCGAACCCCACCCCACATACCACCTGCCCCTTCTCCCCTACCTCACACCTGTGCAGAAGAAATGGGCTGGCTTCCTTAATTAACAATGCCACACCACCTTTCAATCGTGTAGAACAACCCATATACATTTCATATCCAGTAATCAACAATTCACCCATAGATTTATAATTATGTTCCAGCAGGAACACAAGGTCTGGCACATTTCTCCTCAAATAACCTTCCAAAACGTTACATTTACCCACTGCTTTCAGCCCCTTAACATTTAAAGTGAGACACTTGAAGGTCGTAATGGGGGGCTTACCCTTAGGCACCCTAACACACTTAGAACCTAAGTGAGGATCCTCACCCCACCCTCCACACTTCCAATTACCTTCCCCTTGCACACACTCAATATTCTTTAAGCCATCTTTACCTCTAAGCATTACATCATGCCAAGCTTTCTTCCCAGTCCTTTGCCAGGTGTCAAAACATCCTCACTATCAGAAATAACAGCCGCCCTCTTGTGAGAGCTATGCTCCTCAATCATCACCTCCTCCTGGGCTTCTTCCCTGTGGACCTCCACTGCCACACTCTGAACCAGCCCCTTACCACTCACTTCCTTCTCGTTGAGGCCTCCCACCCCTGCCTCCACACTCTCAGTATCCAACCCAGCATTGTCCACAGTAGACACCGAAACTTCCAATAAGTCGTGCAGGGCCTCCTGAAGGGAAGCTTCCAGAACATGTTGAGCAATTGCAGACTCCTCACCACCCGTTGCCGACACCAAGCCTACATCCTTACCAATTCCAGTGAGTGTCACACAATCAGGTGACAATGCCCTCTCCCTCCCCATCTCCACACTCCACACCTCCCGTGACGAAGGCTCACGTTGCGTCGCAGTTGCTTAAGTCAGCCGATCCGTAGTATCATCAGGCCTCACATCAGCCTCAGGTCTCCCACGTCGCATTGGACAATGCGCCACCACGTGGTCGTACACCCCACACATGCAGTATGTACGCCTCTGACCCGTGTATGTTACGTACACCTGAGTCCGGAAGTCCTCTATCCCCAAAAATGACAGAATAGGATGCTTCAGGGACATTTTAAGGGAAAACGTCCCTTCAGGGGAGCCCACAAGTGGCCCATCTCGCCAGCGTCGCAATGTCGCCATATGAATCATCCCATATCTTCCGAACACATGTCGTAAATCACTCTCATCAGCATCGAAAGGCACATTACACACCTTGACCCAGGTGTAGAACCTTGACACATCATGAAGATGGACACTAATGCCAGGGATAACCGGCTTAACTTTATCCTGGTACTTGGCCACCATGTTTTCATAAGTTCTGCTCAGCCAGAACTTGACGAAAATTCGTGCCACACCATTCAGGGAAACACCATAAAGGTTTTAATTAGCGATGCCATACGTGTCCCGCAATATCACCGTCAGCAACATATTGGTATTCTGGGCATTGAGCACGCCCCTCACCAGTTCCACACAAACAGTGTTGACACGTCTGCAGCCACCCTCCGCCATAATGAAAGTGCTGTCACCTGCCACCAGGGGTCAAAGTGCAGTTCCACGTACGTCCTCTCTACCCGAGGGTCGAGAGATGAATGGAACGGACAGAGTTGTCGAGATTAGAAAGACCGGAAATGTAGGGAAGGCAGAGGACAGAAGAGTTCCCAGGAGTAGAGAGTTTGGGAGGGAAGAAATTGCGTTTAGCCCGTGAGAAGGCACAGTGGCATGTACATTCATGACTTTTCTTATCATGCTTCCTTTGTCAAGAAATGTGTTCTTATCTCCCTCTTTCTTCGTGCTCTCCACGTATGTGATCCTCAGTTCCTTCATTCAGAAATTTCCACTCTTCATAATTCGTTTTCCCGTCTTGGCTACCCTTCCCATTTCATAGACTCTGCCCTCTCACGTGCTAAACTTAATTTCTTCTCTCCCAAACTCTCTACTCCTGGGAACTCTTCTATCCTCTGCCTTCCCTACATTTCCGGTCTTTCTAATCTCAACAATTCTCTCCGTCCCTTGGACATCAAACTTACTTTCCGCCAGACTAACACTCTTCGCACTAATCTCGTTCATACCTCTCCTCCCTCTACAGATGTTCCTGGTGTTTACTCTGTTTCTTGCTCCTCCTGTCCTCTTCAATACTTTGGAGAAACTTGCCGATCTCTTTCTGACAGACTTGGGGAGCACAAAAATTGTGTTAGGCTTGCCTACACTAACAATGCTCTTTTCTGTCACGTCAGAGATCACAGTCATCCTATTGACAGGTCTTCTGCTAAAACTGTCTTCCCAACTTCCAACTTTAACAGTCGCCGTCTGGTTGAATCCTCCCTAATACACAACTTTCCTTGTATGAATCTTAGTCGTGGCTTCGTCTCTGTAGATGCCTTCCTCTCCCACTACATTGTAAAATGTTCCGAACTTCAGAAAACTCGTGACCTAAACTGATTCCTCCTTTTTTTTTCTTCTTCCTCTTCCCCTTTTCTTTTTCCTTTTTCTCCTTTGGGTTGTCTTCTGCCCTGTGTATTTGTTCCTTCTTTATTTACTTATTTATTTGTTTCCCCCCTTCTGTGTTCTTGCTCTTACCCTCTGTGGGCACCAGCTCCCTTGTGAGCACCAGCTCCCTTGTGAGCACCAGCTCCCTTGTGAGCACCAGCTCCCTTGTGAGCACCAGCTCCCTTGTGAGCACCAGCTCCCTTGTGAGCACCAGCTCCCTTGTGAGCACCAGTTACCTTGCAGTGCTCCTCTTTCTTAGTATCTGACTGGTCCCTCCTACTCTTACCACCTCCCCACTACTACTAAGGGCAACACAATAAGTGTCAAGGGCCCAAGACTGTTCGACTACCTCCCAGCATGCATAAGGGGGATTACCAATAGACCCCTGGCTGTCTTCAGGCAGGCACTGGTAAGGCACCTAAAGTCGGTACCTGACCAGCCGGGCTGTGGCTCGTACGTTGGATTGCGTGCAGCCAGCAGTAACAGCCTGGTTGATCAGGCCCTGATCCACCATGAGGCCTGGTCACATACCGGGCCGCGGGGGCGTTGACCCCACGAACTCTCTCCAGGTAAACTCCAGGTAAACGACTTCCTTCCCCCTCCACTACTGCCACTACTACTACTACCACCTCCTGCCTATATATACCCGTCCTGCTCTCCTTCTGGTCAGTGTGACTTTGTAAATTGTCCAAGTCGGACCGAAACGTCGTCGTAAGCACCTCTCTTCTATGTGCAGGTTATTTGTGTCCAGGCCACAATGTTCTTATCTGACACAGGCCACAATGTTCTTATCTAACACAGGCCACAATGTTCTTATCTAACACAGGCCACAATGTTCTTATCTAACACTGGCCACAATGTTCTTATCTAACACAGACCACAATGAATCAACGTTCTTATCTAACACAGGCCATAATGTTCTTATCTAACACAGGCCACAATATTCTTATCTAACACAGGTCACAATGTTCTTATCTAACACAGACCACAATGTTCTTATCTAACACAGGCCACAATGTTCTTATCTAACACAGGCCACAATGTTCTTATCTAACACAGACCACAATGAATCAATGTTCTTATCTAACACAGACCACAATGAATCAATGTTCTTATCTAACACAGGCTACAATTAATCAATGTTCTTATCTAACACAGACCACAATGAATCAATGTTCTTATCTAACACAGGCTACAATGAATCAATATTCTTATCTAACACAGGCCACAATGAATCAATGTTCTTATCTAACACAGGCTACAATGAATCAATGTTCTCATCTAACACAGGCTACAATGAATAAAAGGTTCTTATCTAACACAGGCCACAATGTTCTTATCTAACACAGGCCACAATGTTCTTATATAACACAGGCCACAATGTTCTTATCTAACACAGGCCACAATGTTCTTATCTAACACAGACCACAATGAATCAATGTTCTTATCTAACACAGGCTACAATGAATCAATGTTCTTATCTAACACAGGCTACAATGAATCAATGTTCTTATCTAACACAGGCTACAATGAATCAATGTTCTTATCTAACACAGGCTACAATGAATCAATGTTCTTATCTAACACAGCTACAATGAATCAATGTTCTTATCTAACACAGCCACAATGAATCAACGTTCTTATCTAACACAGGCCATAATGTTCTTATCTAACACAGGCCATAATGTTCTTATCTAACACAGGCCACAATATTCTTATCTAACACAGGTCACAATGTTCTTATCTAACACAGGCTGCAATGAATCAATGTATTTATCTAACACAGGCCATAATGTTCTTATCTAAAATAGGCCACAATGAATCAATGTTCTTATCTAACACAGGCCATAATGTTCTTATCTAACACAGGCCACAATGTTCTTATCTAACACTGGCCACAATGAATCAATGTACTTACCTAACACAGGCTACAATGAATCAATGTTCTTATCTAACACAGGCTACAATGAATCAATGTACTTATCTAACACAGGCTACAATGAATCAATGTTCTTATCTAACACAGGCTACAATGAATCAATGTACTTATCTAACACAGGCTACAATGAATCAATGTTCTTATCTAACACAGGCTACAATGAATCAATGTACTTATCTAACACAGGCTACAATGAATCAATGTTCTTATCTAACACAGGCTACAATGAATCAATGTACTTATCTAACACAGGCTACAATGAATCAATGTTCTTATCTAACACAGGCTACAATGAATCAATGTTCTTATCTAACACAGGCTACAATGAATCAATGTTCTTATCTAACACAGGCTACAATGAATCAATGTTCTTATCTAACACAGGCTACAATGAATCAATGTACTTATCTAACACAGGCTACAATGAATCAATGTTCTTATCTAACACAGGCTACAATGAATCAATGTACTTATCTAACACAGGCTACAATGAATCAATGTTCTTATCTAACACAGGCTACAATGAATCAATGTTCTTATCTAACACAGGCCACAATGAATCAATGTACTTATCTAACACAGGCTACAATGAATCAATGTTTTTATCTAACACAGGCTACAATGAATCAATGTTCTTATCTAACACAGGCTACAATGAATCAATGTACTTATCTAACACAGGCTACAATGAATCAATATTCTTATCTAACACAGGCTACAATGAATCAATGTACTTATCTAACACAGGCTACAATGAATCAATGTTCTTATCTAACACAGGCTACAATGAATCAATGTACTTATCTAACACAGGCTACAATGAATCAATGTTCTTATCTAACACAGGCTACAATGAATCAATGTACTTATCTAACACAGGCTACAATGAATCAATGTTCTTATCTAACACAGGCTACAATGAATCAATGTTCTTATCTAACACAGGCTACAATGAATCAATGTACTTATCTAACACAGGCTACAATGAATCAATGTACTTATCTAACACAGGCTACAATGAATCAATGTTCTTATCTAACACAGGCTACAATGAATCAATGTACTTATCTAACAGGCTACAATGAATCAATGTACTTATCTAACACAGGCTACAATGAATCAATGTTCTTATCTAACACAGGCTACAATGAATCAATGTACTTATCTAACACAGGCTACAATGAATCAATGTTCTCATCTAACACAGGCCATAATGTTCTTATCTAACACAGGCCATAATGTTCTTATCTAACACAGGCCACAATATTCTTATCTAACACAGGTCACAATGTACTTATCTAACACTGGCCACAATGAATCAATGTACTTACCTAACACAGGCTACAATGAATCAATGTACTTATCTAACACAGGCTACAATGAATCAATGTACTTATCTAACACTGGCTACAATGAATCAATGTACTTATCTAACACAGGCTACAATGAATCAATGTTCTTATCTAACACTGGCCACAATGAATCAATGTACTTACCTAACACAGGCTACAATGAATCAATGTTCTTATCTAACACAGGCTACAATGAATCAATGTTCTTATCTAACACAGGCTACAATGAATCAATGTTCTTATCTAACACAGGCTGCAATGAATCAATGTACTTATCTAACACAGGCTACAATGAATCAATGTTCTTATCTAACACAGGCTACAATGAATCAATGTACTTATCTAACACAGGCTACAATGAATCAATGTACTTATCTAACACAGGCTACAATGAATCAATGTACTTATCTAACACAGGCTACAATGAATCAATGTTCTTATCTAACACAGGCTACAATGAATCAATGTTCTTATCTAACACAGGCTACAATGAATCAATGTTCTTATCTAACACAGGCTACAATGAATCAATGTTCTTATCTAACACAGGCTACAATGAATCAATGTTCTTATCTAACACAGGCCACAATGAATCAATGTACTTATCTAACACAGGCTACAATGAATCAATGTACTTATCTAACACAGCTACAATGAATCAATGTACTTAGCTAACACAGGCTACAACGAATCAATGTACTTATCTAACACAGGCTACAATGAATCAATGTACTTATCTAACACAGGCTACAATGAATCAATGTACTTATCTAACACAGGCTACAATGAATCAATGTTCTTATTTAACACAGGCTACAATGAATCAATGTACTTATCTAACACAGCTACAATGAATCAATGCTCTAAGACAGCTACAATGAATCAATGTTCTTAACTAACACAGCTACAATGAATCAATGTTCTTCTATAACACAGGCTATAATGAATTAATCAATCAATCAAGTTTATTCTCTATAAGGATTACAATGTGTGGTTTACATGTTATAAAATACTAATTACAGAGGGGCCACTAGGACACCTAGCATGGCTAGGCATTTCGGGCAGACTTAGATTATTTCTTAAGTCTAAATTAATACAATTTATGGGATAAGTTGGTATTAAGGCTAAATGACTACATTATAGTTTGTGAGTTTAGCAATGTGAATGCTTTTGTTTTGGCACAATACACAAGTTCTATATTGTAGTATCATAGGCAAACTTATGACTAGTTAGGATTCATTATTTTATGATTAAGATTCGTATTTCCGTGTTTATAGTTAATGGGTGAGTGTAAGTGTGAACCACCAGGTGGTTATCATGTAGTTAGTTGTCGGGGTGGATCAGGGAGATAAGATGTTTTCTAACTGTAGTTTTGAAAGTGATGAATGTGTCTGCAGTTCTAGAGTTCTCAGGTAGGGTGTTCCAGATTTTAGGTCCTTTGAAATACATTGAATTTTTGTAAAGGTTTAGTCGGACATGGGGAATGTCATAGAGATGTTTGTGTCTGGTGTTATGCCTGTGGGTTCTGTCACAACTATCAAGAAAGCATTTTAGGTCAAGGTTAATATTGGAATTTAAGGTCCTGTAGATGTAGATTGCACAGTAGTAAGTGTGGATGTACTGAACAGGGAGTAAGTTTAGATCTATGAAGAGTGGGGGAGGGGTGTTGCCAGGGATGGGATTTAGTGATTATTCTTGCTGTAGCTTTTTGTTGGGTTATTATTGGCTTTAGGTGTGTTGCTGCAGTTAATCCCAAAGTACAAACAGCATAGGTGAGGTATGGATAAATGAGTGGTATAGTGTGAGAAGGGCATTTTGCAGCACGTAGTATCGTATCTTGGAGAGGATTCCAACCGTTTTGGGTACTTTTTTTGTTATGTGTTGGATATGGGTGCTGAAATTTAGGTTGTTGTCAAGGTATAGGCCTAGGAATTTCCTCTCATATGTCTGGCAATTAGAGTGTTGTCGATCTTAATGTTAAGCTGCGCAACACCTGCTCTGCTACCAAACATAATACAGTAGGTTTTGTCAGTGTTAAGCTTAAGTTTATTGGCTGTCATCCAAGTCGATATTTTGAACAGCTCCTCGTTAACAATGGTGTTGAGGGTGGCAAGAATAGGATGAGAGATGACATAAGTCGTGTGATGAGGCTGTGTCTTTAATGGTGACATATTGATACCTATTAGTAATGTAGGATTTGAAATATGCAAGCGCATGGCCTCTCATACCATAGTGGTCAAGTTTGTGGAGTAGGATGCCGTGGTCTACTGTGTCAAACGCTTTTCTTAGGTCAATAAAAATTCCTAGTGGATATTTGTTCTTTTCCAATGCTGTGCAAAGCAGGTCTAGCATTTTTACAATTGCATCATTAATGGCAGGGGTTGAGTATGTTTTGTGCCGTTATAAATGAATATAGTCTCCTGTGCACGAGTTTCTCGAAGATTTTGGATAGCAATGGTAAGTTTGATATTGGCCTATAGTTATTTACAAATGTAGGGTCACCACCTTTATGTATTGGTGTAACCCTTGCTGTCTTGAGTAGTGTCGAGAAAGTGCTAGTTTTTAGTGATTTGTTAAAAAGTAATGTAATAGCATGCGAGAGGACATGGGCCGCTCGCTTGTACAGTAATGGTGGGACGTGAGACAGATTCCCCGAGTTATTTTTAAGTGACTTTATAATCGCAGTGATTTCCGTGGGCTCAGTTGGTTCTAACACAGCTACAATGAATCAATGTACTTATCTAACACAGGCTACAATGAATCAATGTTCTTATCTAACACAGGCTATAATGAATCAATGTTCTTATCTAACACAGGCTATAATGAATCAATGTTCTTATCTAACACAGGCTATAATGAATCAATGTTCTTATCTAACACAGGCTACAATGAATCAATGTTCTTATCTAACACAGGCTATAATGAATCAATGTTCTTATCTAACACAGGCTATAATGAATCAATGTACTTATCTAACACAGGCTACAATGAATCAATGTTCTTATCTAACACAGGCTATAATGAATCAATGTTCTTATCTAACACAGGCTATAATGAATCAATGTTCTTATCTAACACAGGCTATAATGAATCAATGTTCTTATCTAACACAGGCTACAATGAATCAATGTTCTTATCTAACACAGCTACAATGAATCAATGTTCTTATCTAACACAGGCTATAATGAATCAATGTTCTAACACAGGCTACAATGAATCAATGTTCTTATCTAACACAGGCTACAATGAATCAATGTTCTTATCTAACACAGCTACAATGAATCAATGTTCTTATCTAACACAGCTACAATGAATCAATGTTCTTATCTAACACAGCTACAATGAATCAATGTTCTTATCTAACACAGCTACAATGAATCAATGTTCTTATCTAACACAGGCTACAATGAATCAATGTTCTTATCTAACACAGCTACAATGAATCAATGTTCTTATCTAACACAGGCTACAATGAATCAATGTTCTTATCTAACACAGGCTACAATGAATCAATGTTCTTATCTAACACAGCTACAATGAATCAATGTTCTTATCTAACACAGGCTACAATGAATCAATGTTCTTATCTAACACAGGCTATAATGAATCAATGTTCTTATCTAACACAGGCTACAATGAATCAATGTTCTTATCTAACACAGCTATAATGAATCAATGTTCTTATCTAACACAGGCTACAATGAATCAATGTTATCTAACACAGGCTACAATGAATCAATGTTCTTATCTAACACAGGCTATAATGAATCAATGTTCTTATCTAACACAGGCTACAATGAATCAATGTTCTTATCTAACACAGCTATAATGAATCAATGTTCTTATCTAACACAGGCTACAATGAATCAATGTTCTTATCTAACACAGGCTACAATGAATCAATGTTCTTATCTAACACAGGCTATAATGAATCAATGTTCTTATCTAACACAGGCTACAATGAATCAATGTTCTTATCTAACACAGCTACAATGAATCAATGTTCTTATCTAACACAGGCTATAATGAATCAATGTTCTTATCTAACACAGGCTACAATGAATCAATGTTCTTATCTAACACAGCTATAATGAATCAATGTTCTTATCTAACACAGGCTACAATGAATCAATGTTCTTATCTAACACAGCTACAATGAATCAATGTTCTTATCTAACACAGGCTATAATGAATCAATGTTCTAACACAGCAACAATGAATCAATGTTCTTATCTAACACAGCTACAATGAATCAATGTTCTTATCTAACACAGGCTATAATGAATCAATGTTCTAACACAGCTACAATGAATCAATGTTCTTATCTAACACAGCTACAATGAATCAATGTTCTTATCTAACACAGGCTATAATGAATCAATGTTCTAACACAGGCTATAATGAATCAATGTTCTTATCTAACACAGGCTACAATGAATCAATGTTCTTATCTAACACAGCTACAATGTATCAATGTTCTTATCTAACACAGGCTATAATGAATCAATGTTCTAACACAGCAACAATGAATCAATGTTCTTATCTAACACAGGCTACAATGAATCAATGTTCTTCTCTAACACAGGCTACAATGAATCAATGTTCTTATCTAAACACAGGCTACAATGAATCAATATTCTTATCTAACACAGCTACAATGAATCAATGTTCTTCTCTAAGTATGACTGACCTGAATTTAAAGATTAAATATATAAATAACCGAGCAGTATCTGGGTATCGCTGCTGTGGAACCGTTTCGCTAATCCGTGACTTTATCAATCCAATGGCTGGCTGGCTGGCTGGCTGGCTGGCTGGCTGGCTGGCTGGCTGGCTGGCTGGCTGGCTGGCTGGCTGGCTTGGCTGGCTTGGCTTGGCTGGCTGGCTGGCTGGCTGGCTGGCTGGCTGGCTGGCTGGCTGGCTGGCTGGCTGGCTGGGTCACTGAGGTAAATCTCCCTGCTAAATCTTGGATGCTAACACTATTATAAACCACTGTGGCATTTTTCCAGAGTTGCATTTGATTGAAGTTAACTATGGTGTTTAATAGGTTTTATATTAGTTAACTATGGTGTTTAATAGGTTTTATATTAGTTAACTATGGTGTTTAATGGGTTTTATATTAGTTAACTATGATGTTCAATGGGTTTTATATTAGTTAACTATGGTGTTCAATGGGTTTTATATTAGTTAACTATGGTGTTTAATGGGTTTTATATTAGTTAACTATGGTGTTTAATGGGTTTTATATTAGTTAACTATGGTGTTCAATGGGTTTTATATTAGTTAACTATGGTGTTTAATGGGTTTTATATTAGTTAACTATGGTGTTTAATGGGTTTTATATTAGTTAACTATGGTGTTTAATGGGTTTTATATTAGTTAACTATGGTGTTCAATGGGTTTTATATTAGTTAACTATGGTGTTTAATGGGTTTTATATTAGTTAACTATGGTGTTTAATGGGAGATCGTAGGAAAAAACCTATATTTAATGAGACTATATTCACAATTATGCTAACTACATACATCTCAAGTTATTTAATGATTGGACTGTTAGAAGTGTGTTATAAGTATGTACAGAGATTTTATTACTGATTGGAATTACTAACACAGTTGTCTGTAACATTAATGTGCCATTATTATATGTTGTGTTTTCTTCCATTATCTAAGTGAATAAATCTTTGGCCCAATAATATTATGACTTTACAAACTCTTACTTTATTTTATTATTTTATCCTAATTTCGTAATAATAGTAATAAATATTTTATATTTTTAATAAAACGGTAGTCTCCCACTAAGGTATGGTGACCCAAAAATGAAGAAATACTTTCACCATTACTCACTCCATCACTATTGCCAGAGGCGCGCCGATACTACACCTCAAAACGGTAAATATCTTCATTCTTCCTGAGGAGTGCAGGCAGTTCAGGACTCAAGTCTAGCTAACCAGTTTCCCTTCATAAATGTTGCCTTGTTCACACTCCATCAGCACATGGAACCACGAAAACCACTTGCCTCCACTAACTCTTATCTAACATACTCAAAATCATCCGCCCCCACTCAGATAATCACCAACCTTGTGCCATTACGGCTCTTCTGGAACTGACTACACACCTCTCCTCTCCTGCCCTGTCCTAGCTACTCCGACTGACCAGGAATAATACGCATCCAATTCAAGAACAAATCCGTTGCTGACATTATTAGTGGAGCGTTTTTCTACACACATACTTTCTACAATGCCCTGCATAATACTTTCTACAATGCCCTGCATAATACTTTCTACAATGCCCTGCATAATACCCTCACACACAAAAACTCCACTGCAACCCCCTTCCAACGTTTCCTAGACCGAGCCGTGCCCCGCCTTCCCTCCATTACAAATTTATTCGCCTTTCAAGTCATTCTATTTTGTTCTGTCCTCTTCAGATGTATGAACCACCTCAACAACCCCTCTGCAGCACCTCCTAATTTCCAAACTACAGATTTCCTGCATAATATTCACACCACACATTGTCTTCACACACGACATCTCCACTGCTTCAAGCCTCCTCCTTGCTGCAACATTCACATCTCAGGCCTCACAAACATATGTAGGAGCTTTACTACCACCAAACTCTCATACATTCTCCCCTTTTGAATCACTGGATAATGTTCTTTGTCTCTAGAAATGCCTTAATACACAATTTACCTTTCTCCCCACGTCAATTGTATGGTTGACCTTGTCTTTCACAGACACAGCTGCTGAAAAATCCACTACTAAATATTTGAAGACATTCGGGTCCTCCATACTTCCTTCCTCCAATTTGATATCCAATATTTTATTACTTAAATTTTTGTTTCTCTCTTCACCTTGCTCTTTCCTATGTTCACTTTTAATATCCATCTTTTACACACCTGCCCAAATTCGTCCATCAAGCTTTCCTACTTCTCTTCAGAATCCCCCAAAAGCACAGCATCATCAGCCAAAAGCAACTTTGACAACTCCCACTTTGCATTAGATTCTTTATCTTCCAATCCAACACTTTTCTCCAACTACCCAGCATTCAATTGCCTTACAACCTCATATATATATAAAAATATTAAACAGCCATGGTGACATCACTCATCCTTATCTAAGGCCTACTTTTACTGGGAAATAATCTCCATGAATAAGGGGCCCTTTGCTGCCTTCAAGAGGGAACTGGATAGATACCTGAAGTCATTTCCCCATGAGCCGGACTGTGACTTGCACGCTGGATTGCATATGGCCAACAGTAACAGCTCTGATCAACCGGGAAACCTAGTTAGGGACTCTGCCAGGGAGGCGTTGACCCTTAGAACGACCTCCAGGTAGACTCCTCCAGGTAGACTCCTCCAGGTAGACTCCTCCAGGTAGACTCCTCCAGGTAGACTCCTCCAGGTAGACTCCTCCAGGTAGACTCCTCCAGGTAGACTCCTCCAGGTAGACTCCTCCAGGTAGGCACTCGTATACAACACACCTACATACATACGACTCACCAATATGTGTACAAAACACCTATATAAATACAATAAACATCATGGATACAATTCTCCTTATTGACACTATACATCCAAATAGACACAATACCCACCCCAGGATGCAATACCTGAATACAATGTTCCCAGTGCAATACAATATATCTATGTCGTTAAAGCACATTTTAAGGAATACAGTACACTAATGTGGATACAGTACACCCACAGGGATACATTACACCCACGGGGATACAGTACACCCACGGGGATACATTACACCCACGGGGATACATTACACCCACGGGGATACATTACACCCACGGGGATACATTACACCACGGAGATATATTACACCCACGGGGATACATTAAAACCACGGGGATACATTAGACCCACGGGGATACATTACACCCACGGGGATACATTACACCCAGGGTGGATATATTACACCACGGGGATACATTACACCCAGGGTGTTGCATTACACTCACGGGGATACATTACACCACGGGGATACATTACACCCAGGAGGATACATTACACCCAGGGGGATACATTACACCCAGGAGGATACATTACACCCACGGGGATACATTACACTCACGGGGATACATTACACCACGGGGATACATTACACCCAGGAGGATACATTACACCCACGGGGATACATTACACCCAGGAGGATACATTACACCCACGGGGATACATTACACCCAAGGGTTACATTACACCCACGGGGATACATTACACCCAGGGGGATACATTACACCCACGGGGATACATTAAACCCACAGGGATACATTATACCCACGGGGTTGCATTACACCCAGGGGGTTATATTGCACCCATGGGAATACATTACACCCACGGGGATACATTACACCCACGGGGATACATTGCACCCACGGGGATGCATTGCACCCACGGGGATACATTGCACCCACGGGGATACATTACACACAGGGTGTTGCATTACACTCACGGGGATACAATATACCCACGGGGATACATTACAACCAGGAGGATACATTACACCCACGGGGTTACATTACACCCACGGGGATACAATACATCCACGGGGATACATTACACCCAGGCTGATACATTACACCCACGGGGTTACATTACACCCACGGGGATACAATACATCCACTGGGATACATTACACCCAGGGGGATACATTACACCCACTGGGATGCATTGCTCCCACGGGGATACATTACGCCCATGGGGATACATTCCACCCACGGGGATGCATTAGACCCAGGAGGATACATTACACCCAGGGGGATACATTACACCCACGGGGATACATTACACCCAGGGGGATACATTACACCCACGGGGATACATTACACCCACGGGGATACATTACACCCAGGGGGATACATTACGCCCAGGGGGATACATTACACCCACGGGGATACATTACACCCACGGGGATACATTACACCCACGGGGATACATTACGCCCAGGGGGATACATTACACCCACAGGGATACATTACACCCAGAGGGATACATTACACCCACGGGGATACATTACACCCAGGGGGTTATATTGCACCCATGGGAATACATTACACCCATGGGGATACATTGCACCCACGGGGATACATTACACCCACGGGGATACATTACACCCTCGGGGATACATTACACCCACGGGGATACATTACACCCACGGGGATACATTACACCCACGGGGATACATTACACCCACGGGGATACATTACACCCACGGGGATACATTACACCCACGGGGATACATTACACCCACGGGGATACATTACACCCACGGGGATACATTGCACCCACGGGGATACATTACACCCAGGGCGGATATATTACACCCACGGGGATACAATACACCCATGGGGATACATTACACCCACGGGGATACATTGCACCCACGGGGATACATTGCACCCACGGGGATACATTACACCCACGGGGATACATTACACCCACGGGGATACATTGCACCCACGGGGATACATTACACCCACGGGGATACATTACACCCACGGGGATACATTACACCCACGGGGATACATTACACACAGGGTGTTGCATTACACTCACGGGGATACAATATACCCACGGGGATACATTACACCCAGGGGGGATACATTACACCCACGGGGATACATTACACCCACGGGGATACATTACGCCCAGGGGGATACATTACACCCACGGGGATACATTACACCCAGAGGGATACATTACACCCAGGGGGATACATTACACCCACGAGGATACATTACACAAATGGGGATACATTACACCCACGGGGATACATTACACCCACGGGGATACATTACACCCAGGGGGATACATTACACCCAGGGGGATACATTACAAGCACGGGGATACATTACACCCAGGGGGATACATTACACCCACGGGGATACATTACACCCAGGGGGATACATTACACCCAGGGGGATACATTACACCCAGGGGGATACATTACACCCACGGGGATACATTACACCCAGGGGGATACATTACACCCAGGGGGATACATTACACCCACGGGGATACATTACACCCACGGGGATACATTACACCCAGGGGGATACATTACACCAAGGGGGATACATTACACCCACGGGAATACATTACACCCAGGGGGATACATTACACCCAGGGGGATACATTACACCCACGGGGATACATTACACCCAGGGGGATACATTACACCCAGGGGGATACATTACACCCACGGGGATACATTACACCCACGGGGATACATTACACCCAGGGGGATACATTACACCCAGGGGGATACATTATACCAGAGTGGTCAATAAAGTACAATAATGGACTGTCTGTGTGAAAAAATGGCTGGGGGTCAGAAAATGGCTGGGTTTCAGAAAATGGCTGGGGGTCAGAAGATGGCTGGGGGTCAGAAAATGGCTAAGGGTCAGAAGATGGCTGGGGGTCAGAAGATGGCTGGGGATCAGAAAATGGCTGGGTTTCAGAAAATGGTTGGGGGTCAGAAAATGGCTGGGGATCAGAAAATGGCTGGGTTTCAGAAAATGGCTGGGGATCAGAAAATGGCTGGGTTTCAGAAAATGCCTGTGGGTCAGAAAATGGCTGGGGATCAGAAAATGGCTGGGTTTCAGAAAATGGCTGGGGGTCAGAAAATGGCTGGGGATCAGAAAATGGCTGGGTTTCAGAAAATGCCTGTGGGTCAGAAAATGGCTGGGGATCAGAAAATGGCTGGGTTTCAGAAAATGGCTGGGGGTCAGAAAATGGCTGGGGATCAGAAAATGGCTGGGTTTCAGAAAATGGCTGGGGATCAGAAAATGGCTGGGTTTCAGAAAATGCCTGTGGGTCAGAAAATGGCTGGGGATCAGAAAATGGCTGGGTTTCAGAAAATGGCTGGGGGTCAGAAAAAGGCTGGGGGTCAGAAGATGGCTGGGGGTCAGAAAATGGCTGGGGGTCAGAAGATGGCTGGGTTTCAGAAAATGGCTGTGGGACAGAAAATGACTGGGGGTCAGAAAATGGCTGGGTTTCAGGAAAAGGCTGGGTTTCAGAAAATGGCTGGGGGTCAGAAGATGGCTGGAGGTCAGAAAATGGCTGGGTTTCAGAAAATGGCTGGGTTTCAGAAAATGGCTGGGTTTCAGAAAATGGCTGGGGGTCAGAAGATGGCTGGGGGTCAGAAAATGGCTGGGTTTCAGAAAATGGCAGGGTGTCAGAAAATGGCTGGGTTTCAGAAAATGGCTGGGGGTCAGAAGATGGCTGGGGGTCAGAAAATGACTGGGGGTCAGAAAATGGCTGGCTGTCAGAAAATGACTGGGTTTCAGAAAATGGCTGGGGGTCAGAAGATGGCTGGGGGTCAGAAAATGGCTGGGGGTCAGAAGATGGCTGGGGGTCACAAAATAGCTGGGGGTCAGAAGATGGCTGGGTTTCAGAAAATGGCTGTGGGTCAGAAAATGACTGGGGATCAGAAAATGACTGGGTTTGACTGGGTTTCAGAAAATGGCTTTGGGTCAGAAAATGGCTGGCTGTCAGAAAATGGCTGGGTTTCAGAAAATGGCTGGGGGTCAGACGATGCCTGGGGGTCAGAAAATGGCTGGGGGTCAGAAGATGGCTGGGGGTCAGAAAATGGCTGGGTTTCAGAAAATGGCTGGGTTTCAGAAAATGGCTGGGTTTCAGAAAATGGCTGGGGGTCAGACGATGGCTGGGGGTCAGAAAATGACTGGGGGTCAGAAAATGGCTGGCTGTCTGAAAATGGCTGGGTTTCAGAAAATAGCTGGGGGTCAGAAGATGGCTGGGGGTCAGAAAATGGCTGGGGGTCAGAAGATGGCTGGGTTTCAGAAAATGGCTGGGCTTCAGAAGATGGCTGGGTTTCAGAAAACGGCTGTGGGTCAGAAAATGACTGGGGGTCAGAAAATGGCTGGGTTTCAGAAAATGGCTGTGGGTCAGAAAATGGCTGGCTGTCAGAAAATGGCTGGGTTTCAGAAAATGGCTGGGGGTCAGAAGATGACTGGGGGTCAGAAAATGGCTGGGGGTCAGAAGATGGCTGGGGGTCAGAAAATGGCTGGGGGTCAGAAGATGGCTGGGGGTCAGAAAATGGCTGGGGATCAGAAAATGGCTGGGTTTCAGAAAATGGCTGTGGGTCAGAAAATGGCTGGGGATCAGAAAATGGCTGTGTTTCAGAAAATGGATGTGGGTCAGAAAATGGCTGGGGGTCAGAAAATGGCTGGAGGTCAGAAAATGGCTGGGGGTCAGAAAATGGCTGGGGGTCAGAAAATGGCTGGGGGTCAGAAAATGGCTGGGGGTCAGAAGAGGCTGGGGGTCAGCAAATGGCTGGGTTTCAGAAAATGGCTGTGGGTCAGAAAATGGCTGGGGGTCAGAAAATGTCTGGTGACTTACCACTAAAACTCACTAATAACATTTCTCATATATTAAGTATTACCTCTCATGAAGTCAATATTATTCTTGGAGCTAAAGTAAGTATTATACCCACGTGTATGTATTATACCCACGTGTATGTATTACACCCTCGTGTATGTATTACACCCTCGTGTATGTATTATACCCACGTGTATGTATTACACCCTCGTGTATGTATTACACCCACGTGTATGTATTATACCCACGTGTATGTATTACACCCACGTGTATGTATTACACCCACGTGTATGTATTACACCCACGTGTATGTATTACACCCACGTGTATGTATTACACCCACGTGTATGTATTATTACCCACGTGTATGTATTACACCCACGTGTATGTATTACACCCTCGTGTATGTATTACACCCTCGTGTATGTATGTATTACCCACGTGTATGTATTACACCCGTGTATGTATTACACCCACGTGTATGTATTATACCCACGTGTATGTATTACGTGTATGTATTATACCCACGTGTATGTATTATACCCACGTGTATGTATTACACCCACGTGTATTACGTGTATGTATTACACCCACGTGTATGTATTATACCCACGTGTATGTAACACACCCACGTGTATGTATTTATTATACCCACGTGTATGTATTACACCCACGTGTATGTATTATACCCACGTGTATGTATTACACCCACGTGTATGTATTATACCCACGTGTATGTATTACACCCACGTGAATGTATTATACCCACGTGTATGTATTATACCCACGTGTATGTATTACACCCACGTGTATGTATTACCACGTGTATGTATTATACCCACGTGTATGTATTATACCCACGTGTATGTATTATACCCACGTGTATGTATTATACCCACGTGTATGTATTATACCCACGTGTATGTATTATACCCACGTGTATGTATTATACCCACGTATGTATTATACCCACGTGTATGTATTATACCCACGTGTATGTACGTGTATTATACCCACGTGTATGTATTATACCCACGTGTATGTATTATACCCACGTGTATGTATTATACCCACGTGTATGTATTATACCCACGTGTATGTATTATACCCACGTGTATGTATTATACCCACGTGTATGTATTATACCCACGTGTATGTATTATACCCACGTGTATGTATTATACCCACGTGTATGTATTATACCCACGTGTATGTATTATACCCACGTGTATTATACGTGTATGTATACCCACGTGTATGTATTATACCCACGTGTATGTATTATACCCACGTGTATGTATTATACCCACGTGTATGTATTATACCCACGTGTATGTATTATACCCACGTGTATGTATTATACCCACGTGTATGTATTATACCCACGTGTATGTATTATACCCACGTGTATGTATTATACCCACGTGTATGTATGTATACCCACGTGTATGTATTATACCCACGTGTATGTATTATACCCACGTGTATGTATTATACCCACGTGTATGTATGTATTATACCCACGTGTATGTATTATACCCACGTGTATGTATTATACCCACGTGTATGTATTATACCCACGTGTATGTATTATACCCACGTGTATGTATTATACCCACGTGTATGTATTATACCCACGTGTATGTATTATACCCACGTGTATGTATTATACCCACGTGTATGTATTATACCCACGTGTATGTATTATACCCACGTGTATGTATTATACCCACGTGTATGTATTATACCCACGTGTATGTATTATACCCACGTGTATGTATTATACCCACGTGTATGTATTACACCCACGTGTATTATACCCACGTGTATGTATTATACCCACGTGTATGTATTATACCCACGTGTATGTATTATACCCACGTGTATGTATTATACCCACGTGTATGTATTATACCCACGTGTATGTATTATACCCACGTGTATGTATTATACCCACGTGTATGTATTATACCCACGTGTATGTATTATACCCACGTGTATGTATTATACCCACGTGTATGTATTATACGCTAGTGTATGTATTATACCCACGTGTATGTATTATACCCACGTGTATGTATTATACCCACGTGTATGTATTATACCCACGTGTATGTATTATACCCACGTGTATGTATTATACCCACGTGTATGTATTATACCCACGTGTATGTATTATACCCACGTGTATGTATTATACCCACGTGTATGTATTATACCCACGTGTATGTATTATACCCACGTGTATGTATTATACCCACGTGTATGTATTATACCCACGTGTATGTATTATACCCACGTGTATGTATTATACCCACGTGTATGTATTATACCCACGTGTATGTATTATACCCACGTGTATGTATTATACCCACGTGTATGTATTATACCCACGTGTATGTATTATACCCACGTGTATGTATTATACCCGCGTGTATGTATTATACCCACGTGTATGTATTATACCCACGTGTATGTATTATACCCACGTGTATGTATTATACCCACGTGTATGTATTATACCCACGTGTATGTATTACACCCACGTGTATGTATTATACCCACGAGTATGTATTATACCCACGTGTATGTATTATACCCACGTGTATGTATTATACCACGTATTATACCCACGTGTATGTATTATACCCACGTGTATGTATTATACCCACGTGTATGTATTATACCCACGTGTATGTATTATACCCACGTGTATGTATTATACCACGTGTATGTATTAGACCCACGTGTATGTATTATACCCACGTGTATGTATTATACGCACGTGTATGTATTATACCCACGTGTATGTATTATACCCACGTGTATGTATTATACCCACGTGTATGTATTATACCCACGTGTATGTATTATACCCACGTGTATGTATTATACCCACGTGTATGTATTATACCCACGTGTATGTATTATACCCACGTGTATGTATTATACCCACGTGTATGTATTATACCCACGTGTATGTATTATACCCACGTGTATGTATTATACCCGCGTGTATGTATTATACCCGCGTGTATGTATTATACCCACGTGTATGTATTATACCCACGTGTATGTATTATACCCGTATTATACCCACGTGTATGTATTATACCCACGTGTATGTATTATACCCACGTGTATGTATTATACCCGCGTGTATGTATTATACCCGCGTGTATGTATTATACCCACGTGTATGTATTATACCCACGTGTATGTATTATACCCACGTGTATGTATTATACCCACGTGTATGTATTATACCCACGTGTATGTATTATACCCACGTGTATGTATTACACCCACGTGTATGTATTATACCCACGTGTATGTATTATACGCACGAGTATGTATTACACCCACGTGTATTTATTACACCCACGTGTATGTATTATACCCACGTGTATGTATTATACCCACGTGTATGTATTATACCCACGTGTATGTATTATACCCACGTGTATGTATTATACCCACGTGTATGTATTATACCCACGTGTATGTATTATACCCACGTGTATGTATTATACCCACGTGTATGTATTACACCCACGTGTATGTATTACACCCACGTGTATGTATTACACCCACGTGTATGTATTACACCCACGTGTATGTATTACACCCACGTGTATGTATTACACCCACGTGTATGTATTACACCCACGTGTATGTATTACACCCACGTGTATGTATTATACCCACGTGTATGTATTATACCCACGTGTATGTATTACACCCACGTGTATGTATTATACCCACGTGTATGTATTACACCCACGTGTATGTATTACACCCACGTGTATGTATTACACCCACGTGTATGTATTATACCCACGTGTATGTATTATACCCACGTGTATGTATTACACCCACGTGTATGTATTACACCCACGTGTATGTATTATACCCACGTGTATGTATTATACCCACGTGTATGTATTACACCCACGTGTATGTATTACACCCACGTGTATGTATTATACCCACGTGTATGTATTATACCCACGTGTATGTATTACACCCACGTGTATGTATTACACCCACGTGTATGTATTACACCCACGTGTATGTATTACACCCACGTGTATGTATTATACCCACGTGTATGTATTACACCCACGTGTATGTATTATACCCACGTGTATGTATTATACCCACGTGTATGTATTATACCCACGTGTATGTATTATACCCACGTGTATGTATTATACCCACGTGTATGTATTATACCCACGTGTATGTATTACACCCACGTGTATGTATTACACCCACGTGTATGTATTATACCCACGTGTATGTATTATACCCAAGTGTATGTATTATTCCCACGTGTATGTATTACACCCACGTGTATGTATTACACCCACGTGTATGTATTACACCCACGTGTATGTATTATACCCACGTGTATGTATTATACCCAAGTGTATGTATTACACCCAGTACCAACAATACCACCAGTCCGATAACATTCTTCTTGGCAAATATACAGGGTCTAAAGCCAGCAACAAACAACAAAATACCTTTCATCCGTGGACTGCTTGCAGAGGCAAAGGCAATGTTTGCGGCTTTCACTGAGACCCACATAAAGGATCACTTGGACAACGAAATATGGATCCCAGGTTACAACCTATACAGATGTGACAGAGTGAACAGGCAAAAGGGGGGGGGGGGGTTGGCCTGTACATTGCAGAGTCACTTGTTTGCACAGAACTGCTTAATGCCTCAAATGACGTAGTGGAAGTTTTAGCAGTAAAGGTCGAGAACCAAAACCTAGTCATTGTGGTAGTCTACAAGCCTCCGGATGCAACATCCCAGCAATTCCAGGAACAGCTGTTAAAAATTGACCACTGTCTGGAAAATCTTCCAGCTCCTGCACCCAACATCTTGCTCCTGGGGGATTTCAACTTAAGGCACCTAAAATGGAGGAATATAGCAAATAATATTGTTGCAGTAATAACACCAGGAGGCAGCTCTGATGAAAACTCACACTCACACGAGCTTTTAAATCTCTGCACAAAATTCAATTTAAACCAGCAAATAATAGAGTCTACTAGACTGGAGAATACACTAGACCTCATCTTCACTAACAATGATGATCTGATAAGAAATGTCACCATATCAAAAACAATATACTCAGATCACAACATAATTGAGGTTCAGACATGTATGCGTGGAGCCCCAGACCGACAAAATGAGACTAGTCACGAGGGAGCATTCACCAAATTCAACTTCAATAACAAAAACATAAAGTGGGACCAAGTAAACCAAGTCCTAACCGATATAAGCTGGGAAGATATACTAAGCAACACAGACCCAAACTTATGCCTAGAACAGATTAACTCGGTGGCACTCGATGTATGCACAAGGCTTATTCCTCTAAGAAAAAGGAGGAGTAGATGTAAAATAGAAAGAGACAGGCGCTCCCTTTACAGGCGACGGAAAAGAATAACAGAGCGGCTAAAAGAGGTCAATATATCTGAAATGCACAGGGAGACACTGGTCAGAGAAATAGCAAGCATCGAACTTAAGCTAAAAGAATCCTTTAGGAGTCAGGAATCGCGGGAAGAACTAAAAGCCATAAATGAAATCGAAAGAAACCCAAAGTATTTCTTCTCCTATGCCAAATCAAAATCGAGAACAACGTCCAGTATTGGGCCCCTACTTAAACAAGATGGGTCCTACACAGATGACAGCAAGGAAATGAGTGAGCTACTCAAGTCCCAATATGACTCAGTTTTTAGCAAGCCGCTAACCAGACTGAGAGTCGAAGATAAAAATGAATTTTTTATGAGAGAGCCACAAAATTTGATTAACACAAGCCTATCCGATGTTATCCTGACGCCAAATGACTTCGAACAGGCGATAAATGACATCCCCATGCACTCTGCCCCAGGGCCAGACTCATGGAACTCTGTGTTCATCAAGAACTGCAAGAAGCCCCTATCACGAGCCTTTTCCATCCTATGGAGAGGGAGCATGGACACGGGGTTCGTCCCTCAGTTACTAAAAACAACAGACATAGCCCCACTCCACAAAGGGGGCAGTAAAGCAACAGCAAAGAACTACAGACCAATAGCACTAACATCCCATATCAAAAAAAAAAATCTTTGAAAGGGTCCTAAGAAGCAAGATCACCACCCATCTAGAAACCCATCAGTTACACAACCCAATCAGTTACACAACTCAATCTTCAACCCAGGGCAACATGGGTTTAGAACAGGTCGCTCCTGTCTGTCTCAACTACTGGATCACTACGACAAGGTCCTAAATGCACTAGAAGACAAAAAGAATGCAGATGTAATATATACAGACTTTGCAAAAGCCTTCGACAAGTGTGACCATGGCGTAATAGCGCACAAAATGCGCGCTAAAGGAATAACAGGAAAAGTCGGTCGATGGATCTATAATTTCCTCACTAACAGAACACAGAGAGTAGTCGTCAACAGAGTAAAGTCCGAGGCAGCTACGGTGAAAAGCTCTGTTCCACAAGGCACAGTACTAGCTCCCATCTTGTTCCTCATCCTCATATCCGACATAGACAAGGATGTCAGCCACAGCACCGTGTCTTCCTTTGCAGATGACACCCGAATCTGCATGACAGTGTCTTCCATTGCAGACACTGGAAGGCTCCAGGCGGACATCAACCAAATCTTTCAGTGGGCTGCAGAAAACAATATGAAGTTCAACGAAGAGAAATTTCAATTACTCAGATATGGTAAACATGAGGAAATTAAATCTTCATCAGAGTACAAAACAAATTCTGGCCACAAAATAGAGCGAAACACCAACGTCAAAGACCTGGGAGTGATTATGTCGGAGGATCTCAACTTCAAGGACCATAACATTGTATCAATCGCATCTGCTAGAAAAATGACAGGATGGATAATGAGAACCTTCAAAACTAGGGAGGCCAAGCCCATGATGACACTCTTCAGGTCACTTGTTCTATCAAGGCTGGAATATTGCTGCACTCTAACAGCACCTTTCAAGGCAGGTGAAATTGCCGACCTAGAAAATGTACAGAGAACTTTCACGGCGCGCATAACAGAGATAAAACACCTCAATTACTGTGAGCGCTTGAGGTTTCTAAACCTGTATTCCCTGGAACGCAGGAGGGAGAGATACATAATTATATACACCTGGAAAATCCTAGAGGGACTAGTACCGAACTTGCACACGAAAATCACTCACTACGAAAGCAAAAGACTTGGCAGACGATGCACCATCCCCCCAATGAAAAGCAGGGGTGTCACTAGCACGTTAAGAGACCATACAATAAGTGTCAGGGGCCCGAGACTGTTCAACTGCCTCCCAGCACACATAAGGGGGGATTACCAACAGACCCCTGGCAGTCTTCAAGCTGGCACTGGACAAGCACCTAAAGTCAGTTCCTGATCAGCCGGGCTGTGGCTCGTACGTTGGTTTGCGTGCAGCCAGCAGCAACAGCCTGGTTGATCAGGTTCTGATCCACCAGGAGGCCTGGTCACAGACCGGGCCGCGGGGGCGTTGACCCCCGAAACTCTCTCCAGGTAAACTCCAGGTAACACCCACGTGTATGTATTACACCCACGTGTATGTATTACACCCACGTGTATGTATTATACCCACGTGTATGTATTATACCCACGTGTATGTATTATACCCACGTGTATGTATTACACCCACGTGTATGTATTACACCCACGTGTATGTATTACACCCACGTGTATGTTTTATACCCACGTGCATGTATTATACCCACGTGCAGGTATTATACCCACGTGCATGTATTATACCCACGTGTATGTAATACCCACGTGTATGTATTATACCCACGTGTATGTATTATACCCACGTGTATGTATTATACCCACGTGTATGTATTATACCCACGTGTATGTATTATACCCACTTGTAAGTATTATACCCACGTGTATGTATTATACCCACGTGTATGTATTACACCCACGTGTATGTATTATACCCACGTGTATGTATTACACCCACGTGTATGTATTATACCCACGTGTATGTATTATACCCACGTGTATGTATTATACCCACGTGTAAGTATTATACCCACGTGTATGTATTATACCCACGTGTATGTATTATACCCACGTGTATGTATTATACCCACGTGTATGTATTATACCCACGAGTATGTATTATACCCACGTGTATGTATTATAACCACGTGTAAGTATTATACCCACGTGTATGTATTATACCCACGTGTATGTATTACACCCACGTGTATGTATTATACCCACGTGTATGTATTACACCCACGTGTATGTATTATACCCACGTGTATGTATTATACCCACGTGTATGTATTATACCCACGTGTAAGTATTATACCCACGTGTATGTATTATACCCACGTGTATGTATTATACGCACGTGTATGTATTATACCCACGTGTATGTATTATACCCACGTGTATGTATTATACCCACGTGCATGTATTATACCCACGTATATGTATTATACCCACGTGTATGTATTACACCCACGTGTATGTATTATACCCACGTGTATGTGTTATACCCACGTCTATGTATTACTCCCACGTGTATGTATTACACCCACGTGTATGTATTACACCCACGTGTATGAATTATACCCACGTGTATGTATTATACCCACGTGTATGTATTACACCCACATGTATGTATTACACCCACGTGTATGAATTATACCCACGTGTATGTATTATACCCACGTGTATGTATTATACCCACGTGTATGTATTATACCCACGTGTATGTATTATACCCACGTGTATGTATTATACCCACTTGTAAGTATTATACCCACGTGTATGTATTATACCCACATGTATGTATTACACCCACGTGTATGTATTATACCCACGTGTATGTATTATACCCACGTGTATGTATTATACCCACGTGTATGTATTATACCCACGTGTATGTATTATACCCACGTGTATGTATTATATCCACGAGTATGTATTATACCCACGTGTATGTATTATAACTACGTGTAAGTATTATACCCACGTGTATGTATTATACCCACGTGTATGTATTACACCCACGGGTATGTATTACACCCACGTGTATGTATTATACCCACGTGTATGTATTATACCCACGTGTATGTATTATACCCACGTGTAAGTATTATACCCACGTGTATGTATTATACCCACGTGTATGTATTATACCCACGTGTATGTATTATACCCACGTGTATGTATTATACCCACGTGTATGTATTATACCCACGTGTATGTATTATACCCACGTGTATGTATTATACCCACGTGTATGTATTATACCCACGTGTATGTATTATACCCGCGAGTATGTATTATACCCACGTGTATGTATTACACCCACGTGTATGTATTACACCCACGTGTATGTATTACACCCACGTGTATGTGTTATACCCACGTGTATGTATTATACCCACGTGTATGTATTATACCCACGTGTATGTATTATACCCACGTGTATGTGTTATACCCGCGTGTATGTATTATACCCACGTGTATGTATTATACCCGCGTGTATGTATTATACCCACGTGTATGTATTATACCCACGTGTATGTATTATACCCACGTGTATGTATTATACCCGCTTGTATGTATTATACCCGCGTGTATGTATTATACCCACGTGTATGTATTATACCCACGTGTATGTATTATACCCACGTGTATGTATTATACCCGCGTGTATGTATTATACCCGCGTGTATGTATTATACCAGCGTGAATGTATTATACCCACGTGTATGTATTATACCCGCGTGTATGTATTATACCCGCGTGTATGTATTATACCCGCGTGTATGTATTATACCCACGTGTATGTTTTATACCCACGTGTATGTATTATACCCGCGTGTATGTATTATACCCACGTGTATGTATTACACCCACGTGTATGTATTATACCCACGTGTATGTATTATACCCGCGTGTATGTATTACACACACGTGTATGTATTATACCCACGTGTATGTATTACACACACGTGTATGTATTACACCCACGTGTATGTATTATACCCACGTGTATGTATTATACCCACGTGTATGTATTATACCCACGTGTATGTATTACACCCACGTGTATGTATTATACCCACGTGTATGTATTATACCCACGTGTATGTATTATACCCACGTGTATGTATTATACCCACGTGTATGTATTACACCCACGTGTATGTATTACACCCACGTGTATGTATTATACCCACGTGTATGTATTACACCCACGTGTATGTATTATACCCACGTGTATGTATTATACCCACGTGTATGTATTATACCCACGTGTATGTATTACACCCACGTGTATGTATTACACACAAGTGTATGTATTATACCCACGTGTATGTATTACACACACGTGTGTGTATTACACACACGTGTATGCATTACACCCACGTGTATGTATTATACCCACGTGTATGTATTATACCCACGTGTATGTATTACACCCACGTGTATGTATTATACCCACGTGTATGTATTATACCCACGTGTATGTATTACACCCACGTGTATGTATTATACCCACGTGTATGTATTATACCCACGTGTATGTATTACACCCACGTGTATGTATTATACCCACGTGTATGTATTACACCCACGTGTATGTATTACACCCACGTGTATGTATTACACTCACGTGTATGTATTACACCCACGTGTATGTAATACAGGCAGGTGAATGATTTTGTGTTTGGCAACAGTACGGGTGTCGTCACAGGCCAGAGATGGGTTGGCGACAGTACAGGTGTCGTCACAAGACAGAGATGGGATGGCGACAGTACAGATGTCGTCACAGGCCAGAGATGGGCTGGCGACAGTATAGGTGTCGTCACAGGCCAGAGATGGGCTGGCGACAGTACAGGTGTCGTCACAGGCCAGAGATGGGCTGGCGACAGTAAAGGTGTCGTCACAGGCCAGAGATGGGTTGGCGACAGTACAGGTGTCGTCACAGGCCAGAGATGGGCTGGCGACAGTACAGGTGTCGTCACAGGCCAGAGATGGGCTGGCGACAGTACAGGTGTCGTCACAGGCCAGAGATGGGCTGGCGACAGTACAGGTGTCGTCACAGGCCAGAGATGGGCTGGCGACAGTACAGGTGTCGTCACAAAACAGAAATGGGATGGCGACAGTACAGATGTCGTCACAGGCCAGAGATGGGCTGGCGACAGTACAGGTGTCGTCACAGGCCAGAGATGGGTTGGCGACAGTACAGGTGTCGTCACAGGCCAGAGATGGGTTGGCGACAGTACATGTGTCGTCACAGGCCAGAGATGGGCTGGCGACAGTACAGGTGTCGTCACAAGACAGAGATGGGATGGCGACAGTACAGATGTCGTCACAGGCCAGAGATGGGCTGGCGACAGTATAGGTGTCGTCACAGGCCAGAGATGGGCTGGCGAAAGTACAGGTGTCGTCACAGGCCAGACATGGGCTGGCGGCAGCACAGGTGTCGTCACAGTCTGGAGATGGGCTGGCGAAAGTACAGGTGTCGTCACAGGCCAGAGATGGGCTGGCGACAGAACATGTGTCGTCACAGGCTAGAGATGGGCTGGCGACAGTACAGGTGTCGTCACAGGCTAGAGATGGGCTGGCGAAAGTACAGGTGTCGTCACAGGCCAGAGATGGGCTGGCGACAGTACAGGTGTCGTCACAGGCCAGAGATGGGCTGGCGACAGTACAGGTGTCGTCACAGGCTAGAGATGGGCTGGCGAAAGTACAGGTGTCGTCACAGGCCAGAGATGGGCTGGCGATAGTACAGGTGTAGTCACAGGCTAGAGATTGGCTGGCGAAAGTACAAGTGTCGTCACAGGCCAGAGATGGGCTGGCGACAGTACAGGTGTCGTCACACGCCAGAGATGGGCTGGCGATAGTACAGGTGTAGTCACAGGCTAGAGATTGGCTGGCGAAAGTACAAGTGTCGTCACAGGCCAGAGATGGGCTGGCGACAGTACAGGTGTCGTCTCAGGCTAGAGATGGGCTGGCGACAGTACAGGTGTCGTTAGAGGCTAGAGATGGGCTGGAGACAGTACAGGTGTCGTCACACGCCAGAGATGGGCTGGCGATAGTACAGGTGTCGCCTCAGGCTAGAGATGTGCTGGCGACAGTACAGGTGTCCTCACAGGCTAAAAATGGGCAGGAGAAACTACAGGTGTCGTCACAGGCCAGAAATGGGTTGACGACAGTACAGGTGTCGTCACAGGCTAGAGATGGGCTGGCGACAGTACAGGTGTCGTCACAGGCCAGAGATGGGCTGGCGACAGTACAGGTGTCGTCACAGGCTAGAGATGGGCTGGCGACAGTACAGGTGTCGTCACAGGCTAGAGATGGGCTTGCGACAGTACAAGTGTCGTCACAGGCTAGAGATGGGCTGGAGAGAGTACAGGTGTCGTCACAGGCTAGAGATGGGCAGGCGAAAGTACAGGTGTCGTCACAGGCCATAGATGGGCTGGCGACAGTACAGGTGTCGTCACAGGCTAGAGATGGGCTGGCAACAGTACAGGTGTCGTCACAGGCCACAGATGGGTTGGCGAAAGTACAGGTGTCGTCACAGGCCAAAGATGGGCTGGCGACAGTACAGGTTTCGTCACAGGCTAGAGATGAGCTGGCGACAGCACAGGTGTCGTCACAGGCCAGAGATGGGTTGGCGAAAGTACAGGTGTCGTCACAGGTAAGAGATGGGCTGGCGACAGTACAGGTTTCGTCACAGGCTAGAGATGAGCTGGCGACAGTACAGGTGTCGTCACAGGCTAGAGATAGGCTGGAGACAGTACAGGTGTCGTCACAGGCTACAGATGGGCTGGCGAAAGTACAGGTGTCGTCACAGGCCAGAGATGGGCTGGCGACAGTACAGGTGTCGACACAGGCGAGAGATGGGCTGGCGAAAGTACAGGTGTCGTCACAGGCTAGAGATGGGCTAGCGACAGTACAAGTGACGTCACAGGCTAGAGATGGGGTGGCGACAGTACAGGTGACGTCACAGGCTAGAGATGGGCTGGCGACAGTACTGGTTTCGTCACAGGCTAGAGATGGGCTGGCGACAGTACAGGTGTCGTCACAGGCTAGAGATAGGGTGGCGACAGTACAAGAGTCGTCACAGGCTAGAGATAGGGTGGCGACAGTACAAAAGTCGTCACAGGCTAGAGATAGGGTGGCGACAGTACAAGAGTCGTCACAGGCTAGAGATAGGGTGGCGACAGTACAAGAGTCGTCACAGGCTAGAGATAGGGTGGCGACAGTACAAGAGTCGTCACAGGCTAGAGATGGGCTGGCGACAGTACAGGTGTCGTCACAGGCAAGAGATGGGCTGGCGACAGTACAGGTTTCCTCACAGGCTAAAGGTGGGCTGGCGACAGTACAGGTTTCGTCACAGGCTAGAGATGGGCTGGCGACAGTACAGGTGTCGTCACAGGCTAGAGATGGGCTGCCGACAGTACAGGTTTCGTCACAGGCTAGAGATGGGCTGGCGACAGTACAGGTGTCGTCACAGGCTGGAGATGGGCTAGACAGTGTTCATTTAGGTCCCTCATCGGTTAACTTCACCCTTGACGTTACTGACTCAACAGTATGGCCCCTGCCTGGGTTATACACCAGGCCCCTGCCTGGGTTATACACCAGGCCCCTGCCTGGGTTATACACCAGGCCCCTGCCTGGGTTATACACCAGGCCCCTGCCTGGGTTATACACCAGGCCCCTGCCTGGGTTATAAACCAGGCCCCTGCCTGGGTTATAAACCAGGGCCCTGCCTGGGTTATAAACCAGGCCCCTGCCTGGGTTATAAACCAGGCCCCTGCCTGGGTTATAAACCAGGGCCCTGCCTGGGTTATAAACCAGGCCCCTGCCTGGGCTATAAAGCAGGCCCCTGCCTGGGTTATAAATCAGGTACCTGCCTGGGTTATAAACCAGGCCCCTGCCTGGGTTATAAACCAGGCCCCTGCCTGGGTTATAAACCAGGCCCCTGCCTGGGTTATAAACCAGGTCCCTGCCTGGGTTATAAACCAGGCCCCTGCCTGGGCTATAAACCAGGCCCCTGCCTGGGTTATAAACCAGGTCCCTGCCTGGGTTATAAACCAGGCCCCTGCCTGGGTTATAAACCAGGCCCCTGCCTGGGTTATAAACCAGGGCCCTGCCTGGGTTATAAACCAGGCCCCTGCCTGGGTTATAAACCAGGCCTCTGCCTGGGTTATAAACCAGGTCCCTGCCTGGGTTATAAACCAGGCCTCTGCCTGGGTTATAAACCAGGTCCCTGCCTGGGTTATAAACCAGGCCTCTGCCTGGGTTATAAGAACATAAGAACATAAGAACGAAGGAACACTGCAGAAGGCCTACTGGCCCATGCGAGGCAGGTCCAAGTCCCTACCGGCCTAAGCCAATGCACCCAACCTAGTCAGGTCAGGTCACATTGACTTAAGGGAGGAACACGGCAACCGACCTGTTAGCACAAGCTATCAGGTCTAACTCACACCCACCCACATCTACTCATGTATTTATCCAACCTATTTTTAAAGCTACACAACGTTCTGGCCTCTATAACGGTACTTGGGAGTTTGTTCCACTCATCCACAACTCTATTACCAAACCAGTACTTTCCTATATCCCTCCTGAATCTGAATTTTTCCAACTTAAAACCATTGCTGCGAGTCCTGTCTAGGCTAGATATTTTCAGCACACTATTTACATCCCCTTTATTTATTCCTGTCTTCCACTTATAAACCTCAATCATATCCCCCCTAATTCTACGTCTTTCTAGAGAGTGCAGTTTCAGGGCCCTTAGTCTATCCTCATAGGGAAGGTTTCTGATACATGGGATCATCTTTGTCATCCTCCTTTGTACATTTTCCAGAGAATTTATATCCATTCTGTAATACGGTGACCAAAACTGTGCAGCATAATCTAAATGAGGCCTAACCAAGGATGTATAGAGTTGAAGAAGAACCTGAGGACTCCTATTATTTATGCTTCTTGATATGAAGCCAAGGATTCTATTAGCTTTATTGCGAACACTTATGCACTGTTGTCTTGGTTTCAGATTACTGCTAACCAGAACTCCTAAATCTTTTTCGCAATCCGTAATATTAAGATCTACATTATTTAGTTTATATGTGGCATGGTTATTGTCCTGTCCAACATTTAGAACTTTGCATTTGTCTATATTAAACTGCATCTGCCACTTCTCCGACCACTGCATCAGTCTATTCAAATCTTCCTGGAGTGCTCGAATGTCCTCGTCAGAATGAATTCGACGGCCTATTTTGGTGTCATCGGCAAACTTGCCGATGTCGCTCTTTATGCCCTCATCTATGTCGTTTATGTAGATTGTGAACAGCAGGGGGCCCAACACTGACCCCTGTGGAACACCGCTCGTGACGCTTCCCCACTCTGATTTCTCCCCATTTATGCAAACTCTCTGCTGCCTATTTGTCAACCATGCCTCTATCCAGGAAAAAATTTCTCCTCCTATTCCATGTGCTTTAATTTTCCTCAATAGTCTCTGATGTGGGACCCTGTCAAAAGCCTTACTGAAGTCCATATACACAATATCATATTCATTACCATGATCTACCTCCTCAAATACCTTAGTGAAAAAAGTTAATAAATTCGTAAGGCAGGAACGCCCCTTTGTAAAACCATGCTGAGATTCGTTGATTAATTTATGCTTTTCAAGGTGGCTACGAACTGCCTCGGCAATTATTGATTCCATAAATTTTCCCACTATGGAGGTTAGGCTTATTGGTCTATAGTTCGAAGCTAAGGACCTGTCACCTGTTTTGAAAATAGGTATCACATTTGCCATTTTCCACTTATCTGGCACCATGCCAGTTTGTAGTGATATGTTGAAAAGATTAGCCAAAGGTGTGCTAAGCTCCTCTTTACATTCCTTTAGAACCCTTGCATACAGTTCATCAGGGCCTGGGGATTTGTTAGGTTTTAATTTATCTATTTGCCTAAGGACCATGTCACTTGTGACCCTAATAGTGCACAGTTTATTATCGTCCTGTTCTACATAATTTATCATTACTGGAATATCGCTGGTATCCTCCTGTGTAAAAACTGAGAGGAAGTATGTGTTAAAAATTCTACACATTTCCTTATCACTGTCAGTGAGCTGACCCGAGGAACTTTTGAGTGGGCCTATCTTGTCCCTGATCTTACTTCTGTATACCTGAAAGAATCCTTTTGAGTTAGTCTTCGATTCTCTTGCAACTTTAACCTCATAATCTCTTTTTGCTTTTCTAATTCCCTTTTTTATTTCTCTCTTTAACTGAATATATCGATTTCTTAATTGCCCCTCTCCTCTTTTGATTTGCCTATATATGCCTCTCTTTTGACCAATCAGATATTTTAATCTATTGTTCATCCATTTAGGATCATTTTTGTTTGATCTGATTTCCCTATTTGGAACATAATTTGACTGAGCAGCTAGAACTATGCCCTGGAAAGCATCATATCGGCAACCATCACCACCTACCTGACCCCTAGTCAGGTCATTCCAGTTCAGCCCACCTAAGTAATTTTTCAGTCCTATGAAATCAGCCAAGCGAAAGTCAGGGACGGAGACTTGATTGCCATTATTAGGGGAATTCCATGATATGTTAAAACTGAGTGATTTGTGATCACTCTCCCCAAGCTCATCATTAACCTCAAGATTATTAATTAGTGTTTCCCTACTGGCAAGAACCAAGTCAAGGAGGTTATTTCCCCTAGTTGGCTCTGTCACAAACTGTTTTAAAAAACAATCCTGGATCGTATCAAGAAAGTCACCCGACTCTAAATTTCCTGTCAAATTGCTCCAGTCAATCTGTCTATAGTTGAAATCTCCCATTAGCACAACATTTTCGTATGTAGATGCCTTACGAATTTCGTCCCATAGAAGTTTACTGCACTCCCTATCAAGATTTGGGGCCCTGTAAATCACACCCAAAATTAGTTTTTCTCGGCCCTCGAGAAGCTGTAACCAAACAGATTCAGTGGCTGACGCTTCTAATTTAATATCTTGTCTAACACAACAATTTAAATTGTCTCTGACATACATCGCTACTCCACCACCTTTCCTGTTGACCCTGTCAGTGTGGAATAATTTATAGCCTTGTATGTGACATTCAGAGGGCATCTCTCTATCTTTCAGATTGAGCCAGGTCTCTGTTATAGCAATAATATCTATGTTTCCTGCACTTGCAATTAATCTTAGCTCATCTATCTTATTTCTAACACTCCTGCTATTAGTATAGTAAACCTTAAGGGAGCTAGTCCCTTGCTGCCCTCTGCTGTCCCCCTTTGTTTGCTGACCTGTTCTATTGTCTTTATTTATAACTTCATGCTGAATGCC